>NC_079436.1:42983449-43055949 GCF_903798145.1 Danio aesculapii
CTGCAGATGTTTTGGTATAGCTCCACAGAGACTACACCAGCAATACTGGAACAAAAAATAAAAGGCATCGGCTAAACAACAGAAGGAGAAAAAAAAAAAAGCCCCACCCTTTTTAACATCTTAATTTAATCCCTTCCTCTGGATACACTGGAAGGCTAGGGTGGAGGCCAGCTGAATTATTTAACTCAGCAAATCATTCCCACACACACACACACATCCAAATGCACAAACCACACTGGCAAATCACAACACATTTCAGCGCACAAAGAGTTTTTCAAATTAATTATTCACATTAATATGGTGGGACTAACCTCACATGATACAAAGGGCCTGGTTAAAAGCCTTCATGCAGTCGGAGAAACCACACACACGCACACAGACACACACTGGGGAAAAGCTGTGCTGAGTTGCAGATACTGTATGATCCATATCCTGCATAAGGTATTAAGGGTAGTGCACAGACAATGGGCCATGAATGAATGTGTGTGTGTGTAAGTGTGTGTGCGCATGTGTACTTTGTCCCAATGTCCCCACAAGTATAGCAATACCAGTCAATTCTGACCTAGTGGGGACATTTCTCTGTCCCCATGAGGAAAACAGCTCATAAATCATACAGAATGAAGTATTTTGAAAATGTAGGGGTTGGATTTAAAGGTAGGGTGATAAAATATACAGTATGTACACTGTATAGAATGCATTATGTCTATGGGAAGTCTCTATAAAGATAGCTGTACGTGTGTGTGTGTGTGTGTGCGTGTGCGTGTGTGTGTGTGTGTGTGTGTGTGTGTGTTTGCTTGTGTGGTTTATGAGGACACAAGTTTGGATAATGACGGGTATGACTTAGGTATTACTTTGTTAAGGTGGTTTACGGGGACATTTGTTGTGTCCTCATAATTCAAAACTCGTAAAAATCATAATTAACAGGGTCAATTGTCACAGGTTTCTAGTGAGGGTTGGGTTTAGTGGTAGAGCCATGGTAAAACCATATAATAAATGTTTTTTACAGTACAAAATACATTACACCAATGGAGAGTCCTCATAAATCACATATACAAGTATGAGGACACAAATTTGTATTACAACATGGGTATGACCTGAGTTTTTTCTTTAAGTTGGTTTTTGAGGACATGTATTGTGTCCTTGTAATTCAATACACTTAAAAATCATACTCAACAAGGTATTTTGACAATTACAATTTTCCACAGTTTCCTGTAAGGGTTGGGTTTAGGGGTAGAGGCATGGTAAAGCCATATAATAAATGTTTTTACAGTACAAAATACATTACGCCAGTGTTGGGCAGTAGCATTGCTACAAGTAGTGACGCTACTAGCTTAACTACATTTCTCAGTAGCGTGGCGGTAGCGTCGCTATTTTCTAAATCAAATAGCTTTTCAGTAGCAAAGCTATTTTAAGTCAACACACAAGCTACATTTACCGATCGTGGATGAATAAGTGATGGCTTCGATATTTACAGAGCTGTGAAGCCAGTGTCTAGCCAATGAAAGTAAATCCATATGATGGCGAGAATGACGATTTCCTCTTCTTTCTGTTTTACGCTGGTCAACAACAAACTTTTTGATATGTTACTGCCACCTCTCACTCCGGTCGGTGATGTCGCCAACCAATTAGGCTAACAAGAAACATGCTTGATGGAAAGATGAATGAGGGAGAGGAGTTCTATATATACACACACACATAGTTTACTGTAGTAAAGGCTAAAGTATACTATGGTAATGACCATTAGTTCACGATAGTTACTAATGATACTACATTATGTAGTGTAATTCATTAATGAAGAGTTGTAAATATACAATACAATATAATGCTTATTCCTAAATTTTCCCCTTTACTATAAATTACTATTGTATTTTACATGTGAAACACCTGCTTTTATTGGGATTTTTGTTTTTGCGGTTATACATTATAATTTGTTTCTGTTTAGTACAGCATATTATTTACATTAAATAATTGAACTAAACTAGTTATGCCTTGTATGTTTCATTGACAGTTTTATTGATCACTAAGATATGATTTACTTGCTTTAAGTTGCTTCGATTAGAAGTTAAAAATCACAAAAATAGCTTACATGTAGCTAAGCTACTTTTGCTTTTAGCTTAGCTTGCTACATTTCCCAAAGGGTAACTTTTAGTGTAGTTAAGCTACATTTTAAGTAGAGTAGCTAGACTCATACAGAATCTGCGTGTGCATAAATCCGCAGATTTTTAGCCCTTCATTGAGTCTTTATATAAACTTGTGTAAATGTGTTTAAGAGTATATTTATTCAGTTTTTAAATTAATTTATTATTTAACATTAATATTATTAACTATTATTTTTTAGCAAGCTACCCAGGGGCCAACCTCTCTCCCTGGACTTTCAGTCTGGCCCCCTTGAACTCCACCTAAGGGGACCCTGACCCCAGCAAGTTACACAAGGGCCAACTTCTCTCCCTGGACTTATTTTTTCTTATTTATTATTTATTAATATTATTGACTAATATGAAAGTGTTTGATTTATTTACAAAACTGTTTGTAAAGTAATATATTCCTTTAGTATATACTGTATATTATATGATAGATTTGCTTTGTTTACCAAATAAGTGGATCTAGATGGATTTGCATTGTAAACATTAAATAAAAGTTAAAAAGGTATTATTTCTTATTTTTAGTTATGATACTCCCAAAATTATACCGCATAAATCCACGGATTTTTTTTACAAAATTCTCTGCAGAAATAGCAAAAACTGCCCGCAGATTCTGTCTGGCCCTACTAATATAGCTCACTACATTTTTCAAGTAGCTTGCCCAACACTGCATTACGCCTATGGAGAGTCCTCGTAAATCACATATACAAGTATGGGTGCGTGTCTGTGTGTGTGTGAGAGCTATAGAGGTCGGCTTAGGGCTTCAAGGGAAGTTGTTCATCTGCACTCTAATGCCTGACAAAGAACACTTCCCACTTAACCAGTATTAACATGTATCCGTGTCTCTAAGACAAGGGTCACTTATGCATTGTTACCGCTGTATAATCGCTCCACCCAACACTGATATCAGCACTTTGTTAAGGCTGGAGCTCTTTACTTCAGTGTCACAGCAGAACATAGTCCTTATCTCATAGTGGTATGATCACAGGCAGTATCTCTGGCTCTTCTGCGAGTGTAAGCTGCTGTTATACCAGAACAGACGGCAGCTCGACAGCTATAAGTGCTTTGATTTCTGGTCACTAGCAGCTGGAGGTTGTGCTCTGTTTCAGAACCATGGAGAGCTCCGGCGCAAATGGGCACACATTATACAATTCAAAGTGCTCACAGCAAAAGCACAAAACAACAGCTTTCCTGCTAATTAAAAGGAATAGTTCACCCGAAATAGAAAATTCGCTGCTAATTTACTCATCCTCAGGCCATGCAAGATGTTTTTTCTTTAGTGGAATATAAAAGATTTTTTTCTTTTGCTGAAGCTGTGGTGCTTCGTTTGGGATTCATGATAAGATGCAAGTCAATGGAGACCAGCACTTGTACATATACACAGGTAAAACTCAATTATTTTGTGTGGCTTCTGAGGTCTAATGAAGTGAAACAAAGTGAATGCTAAATACCATTTAAAGAGGCTGAGAATTAAAGGTTATACATCATGTTCAGTTTCTTGCACCGACTGATTGTTTTGCTTCAATAGACTTCAATTCATTAGGAGCCATGGGCTTTAATTTTGACTAAATACTTGTTGTTTTTTGACTGTCAATGTCACCTACATCTTGGATGGCACTGGATGAGAAAATTAACAGCAAATGCTCACTTCAGGATGAACATTCCCTTTAATAGTCAGAACAGATCACAATACATCACTGTAAATATGAATAATCAGAGGCACAATAATCATAACAAAGAATAAGCTCACTATTAAGATTGGTATAGGTTTTCTCAATGGCTCTTAAATGTTACAGTTTGCTCCCCTAGAGTAAACATCTTTGTACACAAGATATTCCAAGATTTGCATGTATCTGCATTTCATTACCTCTAATCTCACTCCACTTCATTTATCTTTTACAATTATTCTTATCCAGTTCCTCCTGCCCTTATGGATTACATTCTCTGTCAGGCTGCTGCCATGGAACAATGAAAAGGGCTGCGCAAACAAATTGGATTGAACTGAATTGTTGTAATTTATAATTAAAGGGGCTGTTCCCTCTGTGTGTGGGCGCGCTTGGGTGTGAAATGCATCTGGTCCACTTACACAAACGCGTGGTAGAGCAGCGCCCATCCTCGTGGTCTCTCGAGCGCGTCGTAAATGAGGTTCTGGATCCGTCGCTTCCTGATATTATTCCTCTTCACGGGGCGCGTGTATCCCAGGGGCGTCTTGGCGAGCAGCCCGATGTTCTGCGAGCCCCTTTTGAAGTCCACTTCCCTCCCCGAGCCGACGAGCAGCAGCGCGCCGTCCCGTTCCTGCCCCGCGCACTGCTCCAGGTCTCCGGCCAGCGCGCTTTTACGCTCGCGCGAGTCCTCGGCGCTGTTAGCGGCATTTCTGGACCTGATCCCCATGTTCACTGCTCTCGAGCCTCGGCGCCGCGCGTGTGGAAGTCCGGGATGGGGCGCATGCCATGATCCGGACAGGGAAAGCACGAGCTTTTTAGTGGTCGTGGGTCATTTAAGGACCTCGTTCAGTGAGGGAGGTGCGAGGATGGGCTGTGGATTGGAAAAAAACACACACACTCAAGTCTGTTAAACGCACGCACGCTCTCAAACATTACGCTTGTTGTCGTCAAATGTCATTTCTTCAGGTTCTGACGATGTGAATGGAACAGGATCCTAAAACTCTCCATTGTGTTTCCACAACAGCGGACCAACGCAACACCACCACTAGTAATAACAGGCTACGAGTGAATTCTGATTCTCGAACCAGTTCTTTCATGTGAACCTATGGGATTAAGCGCGATGAGTGTTATTCGATTCCCAAACGCATGACTCTTTTGAGTCGATTCTTTTTAGTGAATACAAAATACATATTGATGGTTGCTGAATTAGACTCATTTGCTAAACACATTATTTTGCCTAGTTTTCATATTTTATTTTTTTAGAATCTTATTTAATATTTAAAACTTTAATAAAAGCATTTAACTGCTTATTTAACTGTATTTTAACATGCTTTAATTCTCCAAACAATTCCAGGGACTCCCTAAGCGACTCACATGGCAACACAACATGCTTAATGTAACATCATTTGCCTATTTTATTTAGTCCAACACTAGAAAAACAAAGTCTAAAAAGTGAAAAAGTGACTTAATAGTCAACATTTAGAATTTGTTAGGCTATAATATGTTCTGTTTAAAATAATTTCACAATTTAAGACAGTAATATTCCAATGACATCTCACTTTTTCCACATATTTGAATACAAAACCACTAAAACGATCGTTAATGGAGTCGAAACAGGAATCGCTGAATTACTAATCACGAATCCCATTATCGCAACTGCCTGATTAAATGGAAATTATGTGCGGTCAGAGAGATGTCGATGAGCTCAGCAGCGCTGCTGACAAAGAGCTTCTGGTACCTTCATCCGCAACAACGCCGAGCAACAATTGCATCGCCTTCGCCTTCAGCCTCCACCGAGATGAGCAACACACACGATGTCTAAAAGCATAAATGCAACCGCGCTTCTGCTGTCAGCCGTAGACACACATAAACACACACACGCGCGCAAGCAGATCTGCCTTACCGTGTTCTCCGCGCGACCGCATGATTGCTGATGCGGATCGTACTCGGTCTGCCGTCGCTGGTTGTGATGATGAGGGAGGAGGTTCAGACGGAGGCGCGAGACAGAGAGCTCGTGCACGTGACACACACTACTGACATGGCATCTCTGCGCCTGGTCAACGCAATATTGTGCATGCCATCGCAATCCAAAACCACAAAGATGCTTTCATATGAATTACAAAGCGGAAGATTACGCGCCTCTTTCCTCCCAGGTGGATTGCTGGTCGTAAACAGAGTCACAAAAGTGCACATAAAAAGAATCAGACTCTCAATCTTGGACCTGGAGATCCTGCATGTTTTGGATGTCCATCTTATCTGCTATACTCCCAGGGCAGGTGTTGAAACATCCTATTTAGAAATCTGATCCATAGAAATATATGCAAATTACATATATGACATACAGGTTCTTATTTGTATTTTACAGGCTCTATAAAATATCTCATACATGAAACATAATCTATATTTCCAAACATTGCAAAAAATGGCTGATATATTGTGTTACAACCTGAATTTCTAATACGTACATATATATTTATAACATATATGATCATTTATTTCATGCTGATAAAAACATTAACAAACCATAAGACTTTTAGCTGAATAAACATAGCTCTTTATTAAATAGCAAGGTAGTTGAGTTTAGGTATGAAAAGATTAGGCATGTAAAATAGGAAAATACTTTATAATTGCTAATAAACAGTTAATAAAAGGCAAATAATAAGATAGTAGTAAATGGTGTAAATCAATAACTAAATGTTTTTTTCTTAAACTAAAGTGTTACTATATATGTAGTACTATATGTGTACTATACATATTGACAAAATTTAAGATGATGCAAAAAATATTTCAAATTGTTCTGACAAGAATAGATGTTGTTCATTAGTTTTGGGACAATGATCCATTTTAAATGTTGACTACTTTACTATATTTGAACACATATATAAAATTTTATTCAACAGTTCTGTCTTGTTCTTGAAGCTGATTGGCTGATAGTCGCGATATTCTGCAAATAACAGCACTCGTCCAGCCTCTTCACCCTTGTTTATTACTCCACCCACATACAGCAACAAGCAGAGGACACCCTACAGTTTGACAAATATTGCTGCTGTTGGACAACAATGTACTTTTGAGGCTTTTTTTAGAATGTCATTGTTTAGAGTGCAACAATGCAGTTTATAAGGATAGTACCTATTTTAAATATTTCTAATTACTGAGAGACAGTGCGTCGGCAGCCATTAGTCTGTCATTGAGCAGACCAAAGATGGTTGGCGCTGTTCATCCACAAGACAGAGACTGCATAATAAGCCCTTAGGGGGAAAATCAGCGTAATTTCTAACTACAGCTGAAAAAATCATTATTAAACAGGTAAGTGACTTCTCAAGTCGATCTCTCTCTTTTGTATGTTGTAGTGCAGTATTTATACCATAGTAATTGTAGTGTATTGAGTGTGAGATGGCACTCACACAGGGGTGTAGCAACCAGAGGGGTAAATTAATAATTATATGAACGTAAACTTTTGAATCTCATTCAGCTGTCCCCCCCCCCCCCCCACTTTTTAAATGTCCGTTACGTCCCTGGACTCACATATCAGGAATGTGTGTATTTTGTGTTGGCCACTTTCTGTATAACCCTGAGTTCATTTTGGTTGGCCATCTGTTTGTTTGTTTTTTTGTTACTGCAGAGTAGTTCAGTAAAAAGAAAGAAAGAAGAAATGCCCGATGTGTTAAGCATTTTTTACTTATTGTAAACACAACAGTAATCTGGTAGTGTTTGCACTGCTTTGGCTTTTTCGTGGTTAATTATTGTGATCTCCCGATTGCAACAGAGAAATACTGGAAAATCTCTGTAGACTGATGGCATTTCATGCCGTTCAGCCTTTTAATCCTAAAATATGAGCAAAATCATGCGTTTTGTCATTATTTTAGACATTACGCTAGAGAATCATTCAAATACTATCTCAAAAGTGACGTATGTGAATTAGCAAATATATTTGAACATATTTGCACATATTAGTAAATCCAATGGTTAAAAACAATTAGAGCGACCATTTTTGCAATATATAAACATAAAAGAACTTGTATGTCATATATGCAATTTGCATATATTGCAATATATCAGATTTCTAAACAAAAGATGTAAATAAGGTCTGTTACATAAGAGACAAAATACAACTAAGCACAGTTTTGGGTATTTCACAAATCAAATATGGATTTTTCTATACAGTATTGTAGGGTGTGCACAAAACAGGACATCAGATGAGTGTATGAATTTGTATTATTCATGAAACAGCAGGCGAACAACACCCAGATGACTTACTACATCCGCTGAGACTCAGCCGGCAGACACTTTGCTTCAGTATATCATACAGCCATGAGACCTGAAAAGCCATCAGATATAACAAATTGTTAAACCTTATCCCTTCATGTCCTCTTATCTGAGAGCTGTTTTTTATTCAGATTTTTAAAAAATAACTAGAAGCAAACAAATAAAAAAACAAGTGATATTACATTTCAAAGAACACAAATAAGTAGCACAGTTAATCCTCATATGAAGAACATTAATTAACAATCTTTGCTTAATTACACTGCCAACGTTGAGAAATGCATCCAAGATTTAGTACCTAGATACCAAAGTTTATTTGTCCCTTCAAATGGCAGATTAAAAATAATGATATAATGATCTAAAATATACCAAGACAAAATGTTAAAAATAAGGCCCACATAGAATCTGCGTGTGCTGAATTTCGCAGATTTTCAGCCCATCATTAATTTTGTTGATTTACTTGTGTAAATGTGTATAAATTTATATTTATTCAGTTTTTAAAATAATTACAGTAATATTATTGACTAATATGTAAATGTTCATCTGATTTATGTACAATGCAGTTTGTACAGTAATATTTTATGTCTTTTGGTAGATATATTATATGAGAGACTTGCTTTGTTTACCAAATAAAGTGAATCTAATTGGATTTGCATTTTAAACATATTAAATAAAAGTTAAAAAGATATTTTTTTATTTCACATATTAAGGTTTTAGTTATGATACTCCCAAAATAATTCCGCAGAAATCCGCAGATTTTTAGCAAAATTCTCAGCAGAAATAGCAAAAAACATCCGCAGATTCTTTCTGGCCCAAGTTATCAGTTATTATGAAACAGCATCTGCTGTAAGTCTTGTTTGAAATGAAGTTTTAAATGATAGACCAATACAGTAACTGAAAACTGAACACAAGTCAGCATATTCAGCATAGAAGGCTACAGTTAAAAAGATCTCTCCCTCCTTCTGTTATGTTCTCTTCGCTTTGCTGTTTAAAATGCGTCTCTTATGCTACATCTCCTGTCCCAGATGCACCTATCTAATTTCTGCTCAATCTGTCTCTTACTGACAGACCAGATTCGGCGGACGCCTTTTATTTGTGTGCATGAAGAATAATAGGGAGAAATTAATTAGCTCAAATTTATAAAAGAAACATGTCTTCACTTGATTACCTGCCAGCACATGATGTAAAATAGAGATAATCTGCTTGCTTTACTTGTGCCTTTTATCTGAATGGATGGACGGACAGAAGGACAGACAGAAAGTTAGACAAATATATAGACAGACATACATATAGACAAATATATAGACAGACACATACAACCAAAATATAGACAGACAGACTAACAGACAAATATACAGACAGACACGAATACAGCCAAATATATAGAAAGACACAGACAGACAGACAAATATATAGACAGACACATATATAGCCAGTCAAACAGAAATACAGACAGACAGACAGACAGACAGACAAACAGACGCATACATAGACAGACAGAATGGCAGTTAGACAAATATGTAGACAGAGATACAGACAGACAAATATGTAGACAGACAGACAAATATATAGATAGACAGACAAACAGACAAATATATTGACAGACAGACAAATATATAGACAGACAAACAAACAGAGAGACACATATATAGACAAATAGACAGACAGACAAATGCATAGACAGACAAACAAATATATAGACAGACAGACAGACACAAATATGTGGGCAGTCAGACAAACAGACAAACATATAGACAAAGGCAGTTAGACAAATATACAGACAGACAGACACATACATAGACATACATAGACATACATACATACATACATACATACATACATACATACATATATATACAGATAGACACATACATAGACATATACAAAAATATATAGACATATACTAAATACAGACATGAAAGACAGACAGACAAATGCATCAACAGACAGACAAATATATTGACAAAGACAAATATATCAACAGACAGACAGACAAATACATAGACAGGCAGATAGATAGACAGACAGACAGACACACAGACAAATATATAGACAGACGGGCAGAAAAACAGACAAATATACAGACAGACAGACAGATACATAGACAAATATATAGACAGACAGACAAATATATAAACAGACAGACAGACAGACAGATAGATATAGTGTTGGAGTATTTGAGCTTTACTGATAGAGTTGTGGAGGTACTAAAGAGCAAGAGGGTTGGGAAACACTGCAATAAAGCACTCTAAAGTGAAACTGAAACCGAGAATCCCACAGTGAAGCAGTTCTCAGGATTACATTTATCATTAATGAGATTTACACTCTCTCGGAGAATAAAGTTTCTTGGGTTTCAAATCTCACATCAGAGCGGATGACAACATTCTGCAGACACAAGGGTTTTTACAGTACAGTGCTGTCTTATCTAAGGTTGACTGTTTTCCTATGCATGCATGTATGAGGATGGCTGTGAGATTTTTTAGGGCAGATGTTTTTTTATCTCTTTGTTGGTGTTTTGAGTCTCTCTACTGCAGTGGGAGTATCTGAATACTCTGCTGGATACAGATGCTAGGGCTAGATTACAGAGCTAGTGAAAATGGCTATTCAAGTATATCACACATGTTGTGTTTGCATGTTTTACATGCACTTTTTATATAGATAATAACTATTAAATACTATACAAACTGTATGTTTAATCTCTTATAGCATAAAAGCTAATTGGTTAACACACACAGTCAAGTACACTGGCATTTAAATACATACTACATTTAATCATGAACACATGTGCACTAGAAAGATGTGCACTCCATCCATTGTCTGTGATTTTTTTGCTCAAAGTTATAAGGGATAAAAATGTATTTGCGCTTATGTAAAATAGATGTGCGACAATCTTTAAAAGCGGTCACATATGCACTAGTCAATGTAAGCTTTTTTGTTTTTGCCTTCTTCAGTAGTTTGTTGTAGGTTTTGTTTTCTCCCCTCCATTTCTTTTCCGACTATGAAACAACAGTCTGGCTTGGTGCTGACAATTTGTGGACACACTAAGTAGCGCAAAATCAATGCAATGCACTTTTATGAGTTGTGTGTATACATTGTACACATGGTTAATAAAACTTTAAAATATAACTGTAACAACCCTCAAAATATGACCGTTAAAGCAGCAATTTTGAATGTTTCTTTCATATGATTTGTACTATGATTGTGTTCAGATGGAAGTCTTTATGGAAGGCAATATTGCATGTTATTACACCAATACGGTGTCTTTCACAAATAAACATGATATCTGATGTTTATAAATGTATATTCCAACACACCATTGCAAATACAGCCTCAAATACTCATACATATACATATATATGAAATACATATATTTCAATACAATATATGCAATTGTGATTTCCAACACAGGCTCATTGTAATTACGTACCCTCATATACATGTCTGGAACACGCAAATTATGTAGCCAGAGTTACGTATGGCTGCATTTTGTGTTTAAAATGAATGCTACGGGGCAGTATAATACCGTCGACAGCTTCTGTTTCTTTTTCGCACTGCTAACCGATTACCTTCATTCGGACGGCTTTTCCGCTGTTACTGCCACGTACGTCGACGGACTTGAGGCACGATGACGGGGTTTGAGTACAGCGAAGAATGGTTCTATAAAGCAGGTAAAACAAAAAGACAAAAAATAAAATAAACGTGTGAATGACAGGGTGAGAACGTAGTAAGATCTGAAAACGTGGCAAAAAGCAGGCTGCCGCCAGGGATTTTATTTTTATGGATTACTTTCGAAACCACTGTCGATTGGGTTTAGGGAGGGTGGTGGGTGGCAGTATCGATCGGTCAGTCAGTTGACAGTGGCCTCTGGTGGATTTACGCAAGAAAAGCAGAAAAGCACTTCAGAGAGAAATTTGAAATCTGAAAAAGCTTACACAGCGGCCTCTGGTGGATTCGTGAAATCCCCTTCTGAGATGTATTTCGCGCTCTCCAGAAATGTATATAGGGGTACGTATCCATAATGAGCCTGGGTTGAAAATTTCAGTGGTTATTCTTTATGTTTCTGCAGAAACATGGTCAAACTGAGCAAGTTGTGGCAATTTAAATGCTTTTGGCCCTAATGGCCTTCCATACATTGTATGAATGTACGGTTCTAAAAAGAAATTGTTTTATTTTTATTAGTTTTTTTTTATTAGTGTTCATTTTGTCCACACACACACGCACGCACGCACGCACGCACGCACGCACGCACGCACACACACACGCGCATTCTATAGGCGTGATGTACTGTACACTGTAAATGCTGTTGGCCCTGTTGGCCTTCCATACATTTTTTAAACGTACAGTATAGTAATAAAAATAAATAATTTTGTTATTAGTGTTTTTTTTATTAGTGTTCATTTTGTCCACACACACACACACACACGTTGGTTTTGGTGGTTTGAGGACATTCTATAGGCGTGATGTACTGTACACTGTAAATGCTGTTGGCCCTGTTGGCCTTCCATACATTGTATGAATGTACAGTATAGTAATAAAAATAAATAATTTTGTTATTAGTGTTTTTTTTATAAGTATTCATTTTGTCCACACACACAAACACATTGGATTTGGTGGTTTATGAGGACATTCCATGGGCGTGATGTATTGTACACTGTAAAGACACTTATAACCTTACCCACACCTAAATCAAACCCTCACAGGAAACCTGTTGTAAATATCGAATGTGAAAAGACCCTATTAAGTAGGATTTTTAACAGTTTTGAATTACGAGGACACAAGGCATGTCCTCATGAACCACCTCAACATTGTAATACCTAGGTCATACCCATGTCCTTATACCATTATACCAACAAAGCTAGTAGACACAAACACACACACACACACACACACACACAGTAAGCCCAGAGCTCTAAAGGATCCCATCTGCTAAGGTGTAAATTCACATTGTTAAATCCAACAAACCGAAAGGCACTGTTTAAATACGATGCTTTATGGGATACCATAAGGTGACCTCAGTACCGCAATGCCTTATGGGAACATACCTGTAAATCAAAGTGCAATCATGAATCTCTTTATCTGCTCTGCTTACCCAGTCAACCGTGTTTAAATCCAGTCCCAGTTCTCTTTCGGGACGAAGCACCTAAAGTACACGCGGGCCTCCTTAATTCCTCTATGAACTCTAGGCTTAAATTACAGCTATCAATCTTTATGATTCATAAGCCATAAATTCAAGTGCTTATGACGTCAAGATGCCGTTAACCTCAGAAGGGAAGAGAGCGGCCGTAGTTCCAGCTCTGAGATCCTGACATACGCATCCCTCGGGACAGCGGGTTCCTACGGCTAAAGAAAGAAATGTAGGAGAGAGAGAGAGAGAGCGGACGAGCAAAGCAAAGATGAAAAAGACAAACCGATCAATAAAAGTGAAGTTACATCAGAAATGACCTGCCTTTGGAGTTAGGCGCTCGAAAAGGCAGAGCCGACAGCATCTTCTTCTCCTTGTCAGAGATTGGAGGAACAGCAGAGCCGGGGGAGTTGGAGAGACAGCAAGGAGAGAAAGAAAAAGAGAGAGCATCTTTGTCAGGGTGACAGGGGTTGAATTATTCAGTCTCTGTCCAGCTGCTGGGTTAAATCGCCATGTTTTATTCATTCGCAAAAGCTAAAATTCTGACTAGATGCATTAGGTTGTAATGTGAACACACATCTGGAGCAGAATTCACTTTTGGTTCGCAACTGGTAATGTGAACAGTACATTTCAAACCACCGACTAAAATGTTACAGTGCTTTTCACAAAAGTTTGGGCTGAGAAATAAATAAAATACAGGGCAAAGGAAAAAAAACAGGGAAAGACACTTTGTTTGTTTATGTCTGTGATTGCTAAGCTAAATATTCAGTAGTCATAACTAAAAGCTAGAAATCATCATAATATTCTAATTTTGGTACTTTCAGGATATTTTTATGCATAGAGAGTAAAAAGAATTTAAAATGTAATATTATGTAGTGATGTGACGTTGTGCGACGAGGCTTCGAAGCATGTATCAAAAAAACGATACATCCCGCAGTGAAGCAGTGTACCGGAGCTTGATTCGTTTTGCCATCATCACATTATCAGTGTCGTCCGAAGCTTCATTTTCGTCTATATCCGCGTGACTGCTTCGAATTTTGATTCAAAGGTTTAAACAATTAGGCGTCGATTACATACATTTCTACTGTTTCAAAGCACTGCACTGGTCCCATACACCAGTAATTAAACTAAAATACAATAGTAATTTATAGTAAAAAGTTTTTGAAGCATACTTAAGTGCATTAGCGTATTTTTCTACAACTATCTTTAAAGAAAACCACTGCATATCGTAGTGTAGTGTTTAACGGAGACCAGCTGGTGAGTGCAACCCGAAAGCATTACACACATAGCCTCCACCTTAGAGCATTCGCCTCCTATGCAGGAATTGCTGGTTCGATGAGTTGGTCAGTTGTGAACATTTGACATTATTGCCACACAGTGCTTTCCCACACTCTAACCAGAAGAAGTCCTCATCGAGCACTGATTTAGAAAGCTTCGAGTAACCGAATCTTTTTCCGATACAATTGAGTCGAGTGCTTCACTGGTTCAAAAAGCTTCATTTCACCATCACTACTATTATGAATAAGTTTTGAAAATAAATAATAAATTTTTCTTAAATATTGTCTATGTAATAATTTGGTCCACTGAAGGCGAGCGTACTGTGCAGTTTGTTTATTGAAAGTGCAAAACAAACATAGCAAAACTTGGCATGGCAAAAACAATAAACAAACGACTCACCAACAGCGGGTTATAACGAACAAAGCTAGACCTAGTCCAAGGAAACATGAAGGTGTATATATACCAAACACTAAGGGTCACATGACATGAAAGAACCAATGAGAAACTAAACACATGACAAAGATAACTAAATGAAAACATAACACACATACAAAGGAGCACATGGTGGGAAACAGGGCATGAAACAAGACGACAAGACTAAAGTACAAAATAAAAGACAGGACAGCACCTACACTATATTGTATTAACATGTTACAAAAATACTCACTCAATTTCCTTCGGCTTCGTCCCTGATTTATCAGGGCTCGGGACAGCGTAATGAACTGCCAATTCTTACAAAAATAATAACATAAGAATTAAAACACATTTTGTACATATTTATTATTCACACTATTGCTCCCATTGAAGCACAATTTACTTTTTTAATCATCTTAGATCATCACTGGACGTTTTACACGATCACTTTACATTTTTGTAATTTATTTTAACGAGACATTAAAAATTAAAAATTAAATTAAAAAATTGCTATACTTACAATATAATTTGTAAATTAATTACATATTATAATGTACTGCATATTTTAAAAAAATGCAACCCTATATATTTTTTTTTTTTTACTTTTTTAGCCTGAACGTAATTAATATCATCTCTAAGTTTGGGCTTAGAGATGTCAAAATAGAGGAAAAGAAAAAAAAACTATTTGTTTATTTCTGTGATTGCTTAGCTAAATATTTAGTAGCCTTAACTAGAAGCTAGAAATCATTTTAATATTCTGATTTGGTACTTTTAGGATTTTTTTTAAGCACAGAAAGTAAAAAGAATTTAAAATTCTGAACATTATTAGCAATATTATAAACAAGTATTGAAAATAAATTATCTATTTCTTTCTTAAATATTGTCTTTAGTTATATTAATACTATTATAAAATACAAAAATACTCCATTATAATATCCTTTACAAATAAACGATATACGTTTATACAGTGCTCAGCATATGTAAGTACACATCTCACAAATCTTTTTTTTAAATTCATATTTTTAATAGGAAGCTATATAATATTATATTTGTACATATACATTAGACTAGTCAGTACTGAAGCCAAATCTGCAGCTTATCTAACATAATAACTTATGGTAATGGTCCAAAAACTAGTACACCCAAAAGTATATGTTGTAGAAAAATATTAAATATAAATTTAAAAAAGAGGGAAAAAACAGAAGCAAAAAAGGAAAAAAAATTGTTGAATTTTAGTTTTTCGTGACTAAAATATTATTTTAATAAATATATCTGTTTAATAAATCTGTTCTGTTTAAATGCACCAAAATACATTGCCTATATTTATTTTCAAAATGAGGTGTACTCAATTATGCTGAGCACTGTCTATTTAATGTATATTCCAATACACCACTGCAAATAAAGCCTCAAATACTAATATTTTAATCCAATATATGCAATTGTGATTGTGAAGTATTCATTTCTAGAGACCACAAACTATGTAGCTACGTATGGGTGCATGTCATCTTTAAAATGAACGCTATAGGGTGGTATGACGCTGACGGCTTCTGTTTCTTTTCTAGTTGCTGACCGCTTACATCTATATGGACAGCTTTTGCACTGTTACCAGTTTGTCCAGTGGTTCGTCACATACGTCAGTGGACTTGAGACGCAGTTGACCATGATGACAGGGTTCAAGTCTGACAAAGAACAGTTCCAGAAAGCAGGTAAAACAAAAACAGAAAGAAAAAAGTTAAATAAACAAGTAAATGACAGGGTGAGAATATGGTGAAGTCTGAAAATGTGGTAAAAATCAGGCAGTGGTGAGGGCTTTTCTTTTTCTGGATTGCTTTTGAAAACACTGTCGGTTGGGTTTAGAGAAGGTGGTAGGTGGGTCAATGTGTGAGTGGGTTAATAATTACAAAAAAATACTCGCTCACTCAATTTCCTTCAGCTTAGTCCCTGATTTTTCAGGAGTCGCCACAGTGGAATGAATCGCCAATTCTTACAAAAAAAAAATTGAAATTTTTTTTCCTTAAATATTTTTCAGGTTTTTGCTCCTATTGAAGCACAATTTACTTTAATCATCTTAAAATATCATGGGTGACATGATTAGGAAGTTTTTCATAATCCAGGGGTGCTCAACCCTGTTCCTGGAGATCTACCTTCCTGCACAGTTCAGCTCCAACCCTGATCAAACACACCTGAACCAATCAATTAGGGCCTGAATAGCACTTTTAATAACAGGCAGGTGTGTTTGATATGGGTTGCAACTGAAATCTGCAGAGGCGGCATGGTGGCGCAGTGGGTAGCGCTGTCGCCTCACAGCAAGAAGGTCACTGGTTTGAGCCTCGACTGGGTCAGTTGGCATTTCTGTGTGGAGTTTGCATGTTCTCCCCATGTTGGTGTGGGTTTTCTCCGGGTACTCCAGTTTCCCCCCACAAGTCCAAAGACATGCGCTATAGGTGAATTGGGTAAACTAAGTTGGCTGTAGTGTATGAGTGTGAATGAGAGTGTTTGAATGTTTCCCAGTGATAGGTTGCAGCTGGAAGGGCATCCGCTGCATAAAACATATGCTGGATAAGTTGGCGGTTCATTCCGCTGAGGTGACCCCTGATTAATAAAGGGACTAGCCGAAAAGAAAATGAATGAATGAATGAATAACAGAGAAATAAAGATATTTATTATTCACATTAATGCTTCCATTAAAGCACAATTGACCTTTTTAGTCATCTTCAATGATTATGTTTGACAAGACCAGGACGCTTTACATATCACTAGACTTACTTGTAGTTCATTAAGACATTTATAAACTTTTCATTCACCTTTTCAGTAGAATTGCTAAACTTACAATTTAATTTATGAATAAAATTACAAAATATTATACAATAATGTACTACATATTTTAGAAAATGCCCCAATGCATAATATTTTAAAACTTTTTAGCCTGAAAGTAATGAAAATCATCTCTAAGTGATGCTCTTTTATGTGTAATGGGTTTACTCTTTCTGGAGCGTCTCTAAAATGGCTTTTATAAGATTTAGTCCAGTGCAGCACAGGGCTGTTTAAATGTCAGCAGCAAGGTAAATTACTCATGTGCTGACAGGTGTTTTAATAAAAGTGGAAATTAAACCAGCACAGCCCATCTGCACATATCGATAATTCACCGGTACACACATAAAGCACCAGGCAAAGGACACAGACACAACGCTGAAGAACAACACTGAGAGGAAAGCTGCAGTACCTGCTGACCCTGAGTCTGATCTGTAAAGTGTATGTGTGTACTGTGATGTTTGCTTGACCTGTGTGTGTACTGTGATGTTTGCTTGACCTGTGTGTGTGAGCGAGCTGTAAGGAGTGTGAACTATAGGGTGAGTATTTCTTCTTAGTTGCCTGAAAATAGAAATACCGCAGAGAAATGAGCTCATCCGTTGGCAGTTATGTGCACATCTGACCTCTTCTGCACACACACACACAGACATACATACAGCACACAGAGTATTTACCTTCATGCACCAACATCTCCAACACATTTCCACGTATTCCTCAAACACATAAAGAAACATAGAAGAAAAACAGGAAAACAATTTAAAGACCTTGCAACACCTCCTCTCCTCGATTTGGTATCACTCTGAGGGGGTTCTACAGAATTTGGCTATACTGATTTACACTCTCTTGAAACAAAATTATATCAATTGTAAACTCTTATTTTACACGCATGCATGGATTTATTATCAAATAAACAAAAAAAAAACTTCAATCACAACAAAAATAAACAAGATATACCAAAGTCAGAAATTAAATAGTCTTTCTGGAAAAAAAAAGGTCAGTGACCACTTATCAATTAGAGCACTTGAGAGCGATGCAATAAATCACTTATGATGTCCTGTGACTCCTTAGAAGAGGTGGTTGTTTGTAGAAAAACAGTCAATTTGCCTTGTTTAAGTGAGTTTGTGTTGCTCCCCAAGAAATTGGATAAACTTGGTATATCCCAGTGAGAACAGCAAACCAACAGAGGCACAAGGATAGCAACATATAAACAGTCCTTTAATTGAGCGATAACTTCAATAGTTCTCAAAGCATTAGACTGAATTTGAAGGCCGGTAGCAAAAGGGATGCATGTGGTGTCCACTCTACCAAACACTCCTACTTACTCTATGGTAAGTGGCTCTTTATAAGGGTGCAGATCAACCTAGTGCCCCTGGAGGTCGGAAGCAGTATTGCATGTCAACATGCAGGACAATACACCATACAAAAAAAAAAAAAAAATGAATCAAAAAATACATTTATTTACATGTTACAACCTGAACAAAACATCTGAGCTTAGAATCAGAAATCACATACAGGCCTTAACTAAATTAACTAGTTAGTTTATAGTTCAAGTACAACAATTAGGACAACTCATTTTTTTATGAATGTTCCTTAAGTAAAAACATTACAGATGTCCAGTTTGAGACTAAACAAAACCACTTACATTTTAAAATCAGACAAGTTGAATCCTTTCAGTTAAAACAGCTCAGACTTTTTAGTCTGGGACTAGGCTTAAACCTGGTGTGTGAAATGGGGAAATGTTCCTTTGAAACTAAGTTATTCTGTACATATTATATTGATGTATATCTCTACAGAATTGGTAATATATAGAACATATAGAAGCATGCTGAGTAGCCCCTCCCACTTTTTTCAAAATAGCCAATAGTGTCTTATTTATATCACAGCTCAACCAGTCCCATAACACACAGATTTTATTAGCCCCTTTCACTCAGTGATATCGGTAAATATCCGGAAAATTACTGGAACAACTTTACCAGTAAATTTGAAAAAGCCCTGTTCACACAGGCAAGGACGTTCCAGAATTTTTCCGGAAAAGACTATTCACGCATCCATTCCAAAATACCTGTAAATTCTGACATCATTAATCAGAAATGAGCTATACGCTTATTTCATACGGCCGCCATTTTAAAGAACCAAAGCGAGGCTGCGGTGGGAAGAAACCCGGAAGTATAGGATCAGCACTGTAAACATTGCAGTAACATGCTGTGGACTACAAACCTCCAGCTGTTGCCGAGATTTCAAAATGCAGAAATGGTGTAAACATCACTTTAATATCATTCAGTAAGTTTAATTTAAACAATTAAAAGCAGATTAAGCATTAAATAACATCACAAGCTCTTTAGGATGCTCAAGTGTGCTCCTATAGGCTTCAGTTCATGGCACTAGTTAAACAACGTAGGGACGCTGTCCTGCTTCAGCCTTTGTAACCCGGTGAGTGTTAAAACACTGCAGTCCTCTGTAGCACTCCCTCGTGTTGTCTGTAATAGTGTTGTCCCGTTACCGAAGCTTTAAAAACGTCCATTTCCCGCTTACATTCAAATGAATGTACAGCGCTGATTTACCATAGTATTCACCAGTGCTCATCAGTTTACCGCTCTTCACCCAGTGCAAACACAGATACACGGACACTGGAGCGCGAAGCAGCCGTGAAGATCAGTCGGGTCATCAAGCAGATCGCTCGGCTCGTCTGTGTTTGTACCTGGTAAACAGCGGAGGGTAAACTGATGACCTTCTCAGCCAATCACAGTCATTTTTGTTGAGCATGTGAACACAATGGCAAATCAGCGCTGTTTTAAGAAAGCCATCAACAGTGTCTTAAATGTTAGCGGGAAATTGGCGGTTTTTCTTTTAATTCAGTATCATGACAAGTCTAATATAGTGAAAGAATCAGTATATTAACTCGAGTTTGATAAATGCCATCTAAAACGTGCGTTTGGGAAAGAAAACAGCTAACTAGTGCCATTTCCCTTAACTTAGCTAAAAAATTACCTCTGATATCCCTTTTTATTTTCACCATTCATTCAGAACGGACCTTCAGGTCACTCGGAAGGCGGTGAAATGATAAATTTGTGTCACTTTCTCTTCGCTGATAAGATATACAGCCAGGTACACAACTATCCTATGTAACTCCCAATGATACTTCCGAGTTTCTTCCCACAGCAGCCTCGATTTGGCTTTTAAAAATGGCAGCCACGTGAAATCAGTCTATGGGCTGCGGTTCATTCCGCTGTGATGACCCCTGATTAATAAAGGGACTAAGCCAAAAGGAAAATGAATGAATGAATGAATGAATGAATGAATGAATGAATGAATGAATGAATGAATGAATACTCAGTCTAGAGCTGGAGGATGCAATGACTGGAATCAAATATTTAAAGGCAAATGTTGGCAGTCTCGATTTATTTTAATCAAAATTATGCAATTATGCCATTCACCAGCAAAGGCTAATAGAGTCAACCAGAAAAGCCATGGTAACCCAATGTGAGCTTGTTCACAGTGGAGTTGTTGAAGCTCTACTTTAAAAGATTACAAACCACAGACCAATCCTCACTGGCAGTTTATTTTCAGATGGACATTCATTGGTAGAAAAGTTCACTTTGCTGGACCTGTTTTAGAAAAGTAAAATCAATTTTACTTATAATTCTACAGTTGCTATGACTACTTGTAGTTGGAAAGAAATTAATATTTAAATTCATAGGTCGAAGGCCAGAAACATCAAAAACTGCCTCAAAATTAGAATAAATAACAAATGCAATACACAACAATAATCAGACATGATTCACACATAAGATATTTTCTGATGGTGCAGTAATATTTTAGCAATAAAAACTTATTTCGTTTTTGTTCATATTATTTTGATTAAAAATGCACTTTAATTATAATGAAATATTTTGTAATTTCCTAAGTTCTTTTCTGATAGATGGCGCAGTATTATTTTAGTATTACTAATACTTCACTGCAATACTTTTGTTAATATTCAGTCATTCATTGATTTTCTTTTCAGCTTAGTCCCTTTATTAATCACGGGTCGCCACAACAGAATGAACCACCAGCTTATCCAGCATATGTTTTAAGCAGTGGATGCCCTTCCAGCTGCAACCCAACACTGGGAAACACCCATGCACTCTTGCATTCACACACATACACTACGGCCAATTTAGCTTATTCAATTCACCTATACCACATGTCTTTGGACTGTGGGGGAAAGCGGAGCACTCATAGGAAACCCACACGCAAACTCCACACAGAAATGCCAACTGACCCAGCCAGGGCTCAAACCAGCGACCTTCTTGCTTCCCAGTACTGGGTTGTGGCTGGATGGGCATCCACTGTGTAAAACATATGCTAGAATAGTTGGTGGTTCATTCCGTTGTGGCAAACCCTGATAAATAAAGGGACTAAGATGAAGAAAAAAAATGAATGAATAATTTAATTTTAATTTTAATAATTTTAAAATATGGGTGAAATTTTTGCCGTTTTTCATTTATTTAGTTTAATTTAACATCTTAGGTTAAAATAAACAAAAAACATAAGTTTGTTTCTTCTAAGAAAGTTGTAAATAAAAATTCATGTCATGTTTTTATCATGGTTTTAGTGTTTATTCATAGAGCATATCAAAAACAAAACAAAAACTGTCAAAAACAAAACACAAAGACTGGTATTTCATTCCAAAAAGCTTCACTGATTACAATATTAACATTTTAGTTTAATGCCAACATCCGACAGTGAAGCATTATAACAAACAGACATGACTGTTTATCAATAAAAGTGTCTGTGTGTGACAGAGAACACTGAAAGTGAAGGATCTGCAGCGGTGAAATATTCATCAGCCAGCTTTAATGAGCCTTTCAATTACTCATCAGCTCAACTATACGTCTAACCAAGACAGCTAAATATATCTTGCATTATTTCATCGCACACACACACACACACACACTCACACACTTCCACAAGCTCAGCAGAGAGTGTGATTATGCTTATGCTCTCTTGCTGTGTCATTTCAAGCATATTCTCTCTCTCTCTTTCTCTCTGTGCGTTTTGCTCACATAAGTGGAGGCACTTCTGGATCGTCCACAAAGTCGTTCGACACAGGCCTTTCCACCATGCCACAGCGCTGGGGATTGTGGGAAGACTCCTGTCCTTTGGGAACAATGTTGGCCAGACTCCCAGCCAAACCAGGATCCACCTCTAATAATTCACGCCTCGGTGCTGCCCTGTGAAGAGACGGATCGGAGTGAGATTGCCGTTTTGTTGCATTTAAAGAATTTATTAGTCAATAACTCTTGTCAGACTGTTCAGTCAGCACAATCCCTGCAAAATCAAAGTCCGTTTCCACCACCTGCTCTATGCTAAATCACATTTATCAGAAAGACACTAAAAAAAAAGAAGTGTCCTCTGGAATTGATTTTTTTTTTTTGGAAGATTTTTTTTACCTTCATAAGGATTTTCTATATGTATTAGAATTTATTAAATAAGATAGTCACTTCAAACTAATGGTAAGAGGGCCGTGGTTAAGAATATTGTGGCTGAAGACGTCAAACTGAGAAGGACAGTCACTCCAAATGCAAATAAAATGGTCAGATTTTGATTGAAAATTGAAAGAATAATCATGTTAGCTAGCAAAATAAGCATTGTAAATTTAGATTTCGCATGGACTTTAATGGTCCAGTGAAATGCATTGAAATGTGCTGTTTTTAATTGGAAACTAGTTTCATCATATCTGTATTTTGTTGTTTCTGAAAATGTACAAACACAAAGAATTCAGTCAAACCAAAAATCCCTCAACAAAACTTGTTTTTCGTCTGTGACTAATCACAAAGCTCTGATTGGCTGCTGCGTTCATAAACTCAACAGAAACGTGATTAATTATTAGGTTTAGCACTGCAAAAAAAAAAGGATTAAAAGAAATCTGATGCATATTGCACAGACTGTAATGCAATGAACGTTCTGTCTTTTCTTTCTCACTCTATCTTGATTTTGAGAGACACTTTTGTTCATTTTTGCCACAAGCTCGGATCCTACATTTGACCTACTTACTTTTTGATGAAATGTTCTAGTTCTTATTGTGGATGTCACATAAGCATATCATATGCAAATTTTATAAAGGTTGTTATAACCTTTCTTAATCTATACATCTTTAAAATTACATTTCATAGATAACAGGACTTCTGGGCTGGGACAAATTAATAATAATATATGGATATTTTACAGTCAGCTGGTCATTATCAAAAGAGGCAGACCAGGATTAAAAAGAATGTGACCAGGACCCCAGTGTACAGTTAAAGTCAGAATTATTAGCCCCCCTAAATTATTAACCCCCTGTTTGTT
This sequence comes from Danio aesculapii, assembly GCF_903798145.1. NCBI lineage: Eukaryota > Metazoa > Chordata > Actinopteri > Cypriniformes > Danionidae > Danio > Danio aesculapii. The sequence goes on from NC_079436.1 coordinate 43,007,470, forward strand.
TTTTCCCCAATTTCTGTTTAACAGAGAGCAGATATTTTTTCAACATATTTCCAAACATAATAGTTTAAATAACTCATTTCTAATAGCTGATTTATTTTATCTTTGGCATGAAGACAGTAAATAGTATTTGACGATATATTTCAAGACATTTCTATACAGCTTAAAATGACATTTAAAGGTTTAACTAGGTTAATTGGGTTAACTAGGCAGGTTAGGGTAATTAGGCAAGTTATTGTATAACGATGGTTTGTTCTGTAGACTATTGAAAACAATTAGCTTAAAGAGGCTAATCATTTTGACCTTAAAATAGTTCTAGCTGAAATAAAACAAAACTCCAAAGAAAACATATTATCAGACATGCTGTGAAAATGTCCTTGCTCTGCTTAACATCATTTGGGAAATAATTTAAAAAGAAAAAAAAATTTTCAAAGAGGGTTTAATAATTCTGATTGCAACTGTAAGTCCTTATCCCCACACTCTCAGAAAGGGTACAAAATCTGTCACTGGGGTGGTACCTTTTCAAAAGATACACTTTTGTACCATACGGGTGAACATTAGTACCTTTGGGATACAATTTTGTACAAGTAAGGTTTAGTTTTGTACCTTTAAGGCACTGTAAAGTATACATTTCTACTTTTCAGGTATTAATATGTACCTGTTAGGAACTAAAAAAGTTACCGCCCCAGTGACATGATTTTGTACCTTTATTTCTATGAGTGAATGAAGGGATTCTTTTATTTTAATGACCGCCAAATACATGAATAAAGAGGGTATGAAATATTGATTTGATTGTAAATTAATTATTTAAGAAGAAATAGATACCAGAGTGTTACAGCAGACATTAAACTAAAAAGCAATAATAAAGCAATAAAACAATAGTCAACGAGTTTAGATGATATTATTGCAAAAATTCTCCTTAGGACACAGTGTATACACAATGTCATCTAAATTTATGACAGACAAAAATGCTCTTTATGTAGGCTAAATACAATATATTCCTTTGCTAATCTTATCTAACACTCTCAGAAATGAAGTTACGGAAGCTGTCACTGGGGTGGTACCTTTTCAAAAGGTACACATTTGTACTTGAATGGTACATACTGGTACCTCACGGGGACATATTAGCACCTAAAATTTGAAAAAAAGTGGAAAACTTTTGTACTTTTTAGGTACTAATATGTATCCATGAGGTCCACACAGATTTCCGCAGATTTTAAGCCCATCATTGATTCTGTTTATTTACTCGTGTAAATGTGTGTACATTTATATTTATTCAGTTTTTTTATTAATTTCAGTAATATTATTGACTAAGATAAAAAATATTTACAATATTTATTAACAATACAGTTTGTAAAATAATATTTTCTGTCTTTTAGCAGATATATTATAAAAGAGACTTACTTTATTTACCAAATAAAGTGGATATAATTGGATTTGCATTGAAAACATTAAATAAAAGTTAAATAGGTATTATTTTTTATTTTATAAATTAAGGTTTTAGTTATGATTGTCATGGATTGGTCAGGCTCTCACGACCCCCACTCACGAAGATCACCATCACCTGACTTCTAATGAGCACACAGCTGCATCACATTCACGAGCACCAGATAAAAGCACAGCACTCCAGTCGCTCATTGTCCGGGCTCGTCTCGACGAAAGCGGACAACTGAGCGACCACTCAGCGTAGTCATCCTCAGCTAAAACAAACGATTTACTTACCTGTTCTCTTTGTATTCCTCCTAGTCTTCCTGGTCCTCCCGAATCGTCCTGTCTTCCAGTCCTTCCAAGTCTGTGTCATCCTCTGTCAGCTGTATCTGGTGTGTGCTGTCCATCCTCGTGTATTCCTGTTACCCAGCCACGGAGGAAAAGACCCCAACATCATTCCTGATCCTCCTGGCTATCCTTCATGTGCTCCTTGTTGTCATTTAATAAACACCCTAACGTTTCCTTACCTCTGTCTCCTGTCCGCTTCATAACAGAAGCCCGGACCCATAACGACGACAACATGAGCACCCCCGATCACTTACAAGAGCTGGTGGACCAGTTGAAGCGGATTCTACAGCCACCAGCTCCACTTTCCAACGCACCACCAGCACCGAGCACTTCCGCCTCCACAGTTTCTTCTTCGGCCCTTCCTTCCAGTCCCATGGCCCGACCAGCGCCCTACTCAGGCGGAGCGGGGGAGTGCAATGGTTTTCTGTTACAATGTTCCCTCATATTCGAAATGCAACCTTCTCTATATCCCACAGATAAGTCGAAGATCGCCTACATCGTATCTCTACTCTCTGGACCTGCACTTAAATGGGCTGAGACGATCTGGAACCAAGCCGGGCCGGTCATGAATTCCATCACTACCTTCACGGAGTATTTCAAAGAGGTGTTTGGACGTTCTGATGGGGAAGTAGCCGCTGGAGAGCAGCTGTATCATCTAAAGCAAGGTACTCTATCTACACAGGAATATGCTCTCCGGTTTCGCACTCTAGCAGCTGCAAGTGGATGGAATGAGAGATCGTTGTTGACCACGTACCGGCTCGGCTTGGAACCCACTCTCCGAATCCAACTGGCCACATTAGATGATACAATGGGTCTGGAGAGATTCATCCAACATTCTCTCCGATGTTCCGATCGTCTCCGTTCCTATCAACAGGACACCATCACCCCCTCGTCTGCACTCCTCCAATCGCCTGAGTCAACAGCCTCTCCAGAACCAGAACCCATGATAATAGAGTCTGGAAGACTGACATCAGCGGAACGACAGAGGAGGCTGACCCGGGGTCTGTGTCTATACTGCGGTGTCAGTGGACACACCCGTATGGAGTGTCCCCTTCGTCCCATTCGGACTTCAGTGAGTGTATTCAGTACGAATATTGAACAATGTAAACCACTTACTACCACCGTACAAATAACTACTGCCTCTATTTCTCTCCTTGTCACAGCCCTCATCGACTCCGGGTCAGCAGGGAACTTCATCTCCCAATCCCTCTGTCGTCAACTCCACCTCCGTACTGAGGCGTCCTCGCATATATACCAGATACAACCGATAACCCAGTGCACTCGATCTTCGACCCGTATCCATCGACAATGCGAAGACATCCTTCTTCAAGTGGGGTTGTTACATCAAGAGAGGATTCAATTTCTGGTTCTGGAGGGTGCAAATATGGACATCATTCTAGGGCGCCCGTGGCTGGTGAAGCACGATCCCATCATCTCTTGGGGCACAGGAGAGATAAAGAAATGGGGATCTGGATGTACACCTGCCTGTTTTCCAAATCTCCCTCTTCAAGGTCGGAACCCCATTTCTTTGTTTGCAACATCGGTCGAGAGCCCTCCTGAGAAGCAGTCTATCCACATTCCTAAGGAGTACAGCTCCTTTCAAGATGTCTTCTGCCCCAAGAGAGCTTCCCAGCTACCGCCGCATCGGCCATGGGACTGCGCGATCGACCTAGTTCCAGATGCCCAGTTGCCAAGAGGTAGGATCTACCCGCTCTCGCTTCCAGAGAATCAGGCAATGGAAGATTACATAAGGGAGGCTCTGAGTCAGGGGTACATACGTCACTCAAAATCACCAGCCGCCTCAAGCTTCTTCTTTGTGGCCAAGAAGGACGGAGGGCTGCGTCCATGCATCGACTACAGGGTCCTAAATAACGGTACAGTAAAATACCGATATCCCCTTCCTCTGGTACCAGCCGCTTTGGAACAGCTCCGAGAAGCTAAAGTCTTCACTAAATTGGACCTCCGCAGCGCGTATAATCTGATAAGAATACGTGAGGGGGACCAATGGAAGACAGCATTCGTGACCCCTACTGGCCACTATGAATATGAGGTCATGCCTTACGGTCTGGTCAATGCCCCCTCCGTATTCCAAAACTTCATTCATGAAGTCCTCCGGGAGTTTCTTCACCACTGTGTAATAGTGTACATAGATGACATCCTCATTTACTCCCGGAGTGAGGCCGAACATCGCCAACACGTTGCGGAGGTCCTACACACATTGAGAGAACATCACCTCTACCTCAAAGCGGAGAAATGCTCATTCCACCAGAAGTCGATTCATTTCTTGGGATACATCATTGACCAAACCGGTATACGTATGGATGGGAAGAAAATTGAGGCTGTTCTATCCTGGTCAGAACCCACTTCCATTAAGGAGCTCCAGAGGTTTCTTGGGTTTGCTAACTTTTATAGACGGTTTATCAAGGACTACAGCAGGATTACATCACCTCTCACTAATCTCCTCAAGGGTAAACCCAAAGGACTGGAGTGGACCAAAGAAGCAGCCGCAGCCTTCCGCCTTCTTAAGAAGGAGTTCACAAGGGCCCCACTCCTGACTCATCCTGACCCAAATCTTCCTTTCGTGGTGGAAGTGGACGCATCCACCACCGGCGTCGGGGCAGTATTATCTCAACATCATGATACACCGCCCCGACTGCATCCCTGTGCCTATTTCTCTCGGAAGTTGAGCCCGGCGGAGCAGAATTACAGCATAGGAGACAGGGAGCTTCTAGCAATCAAGCTAGCCTTGGAGGAGTGGCGTCACTGGTTGGAGGGAGCCAAACATCCGTTCCAGGTGATCACAGATCACAAAAACCTCCAATACATCAAAGAGGCCAAGAGACTATGTCCACGTCAAGCCAGATGGTCACTTTTCTTCTCACGTTTTGATTTCTCCATTTCCTATCGTCCAGGACCCAAGAATCTAAGAGCAGACGCTCTCTCTCGTTTACACGAGCATCACGATCATGAAGAACTCCCAACGAAGATTCTTCCCGAACACATCTCCATTTGTCCGATCACCTGGAACGCTCCTCCAGTCGTTGCCACTCCGGAAGCCCCTGCTCCGCCGGGATGCCCTCCTCATCGGCAGTTCATACCACCTGAACACCGGGTAGATCTGATCCACTCCTTACATACCTCGCTAGGCACTGGACATCCAGGGATCAACAATACTCTCTCGCTAGTATCCCAACGATTCTGGTGGCCAAACATGGCAAGGGATGTGAGGCAATATGTTCAGGGCTGTAAGGACTGTGCCCAATCCAAGAGCCCACGTCATCTACCCGCTGGAAAGCTCCATCCCTTGCCGATTCCGAACCGTCCCTGGTCACACCTAGGAGTGGACTTTATCACTGACCTCCCTTCGTCAGAAGGTAATACCTGTATTCTAGTCATAGTAGATAGATTCTCAAAGTTTGTCAAACTAATCCCTCTGAAAGGTCTTCCCACAGCCTTTGAAACTGCCGACAATATCTTTAATCAAGTCTTCAGGTCATTTGGTATTCCAGAAGATATTGTGTCGGACAGAGGTCCACAGTTCATCTCACGTCTATGGAAAGCCTTCTTCAAGCTCCTAGGTGTGGCCGTCAGCCTCTCTTCTGGATATCATCCCCAAACCAACGGGCAGACAGAGAGGAAGATTCAGGAGGTGGGACGGTTCCTGAGGACCTTCTGCAGTGGTCACCAGAACTCCTGGAGCCAGTATTTGGGCTGGGCAGAATATGCCCAAAATTCACTGCGGCAACCCTCCACCGGACTCACGCCATTCCAGTGCGTCCTGGGCTTCCAACCACCGCTCTTTCCCTGGGATGGCGAACCATCTGATGTCCCCTGCAGTGGATCACTGGTTCCGGGAGAGCGAGAGAGTCTGGGACGAGGCTCATCAACATCTGCAGAGGGCAGTCCGTCGAAGCAAGGTAACCGCCGATAGGAGAAGGTCTGAAGAACCCAGATACACACCCGGACAAAAGGTGTGGCTATCCACCCGGGACATACGCATGCGACTGCCCTCTCGCAAGTTAAGTCCCCGATTTGTTGGTCCCTTCACCATCGTGGAACAGGTTAACCCCGTCACCTACAAACTACAATTACCCTCTCACTACCGTATTCACCCTACATTCCACGTATCACTCCTGAAACCCTATCACGATCCTGTTCTTCCCTCCACAGAGCCTGACCACGAAGAGGAACCCCCTCCTCCACTGCTCCTAGAAGAAGGAGCCGTCTACGCAGTGAAGGAGATCTTGCGTTCCCGACGTCGTGGTGGCCAGTTGGAGTACCTGGTGGACTGGGAAGGGTACGGCCCCGAAGAAAGGACATGGGTTCCCAGAGCTGATATTCTCGATCCTAGTCTCATGGTGGAGTTTCATGAGAGCCACCCTGAGTTCCCAGCGCCTAGAGGCAGAGGGAGACCACCACGGCGTCGGAGGTGTCGGCCCTCAGGAGCGGGCCCTGGGGAGGGGGGTACTGTCATGGATTGGTCAGGCTCTCACGACCCCCACTCACGAAGATCACCATCACCTGACTTCTAATGAGCACACAGCTGCATCACATTCACGAGCACCAGATAAAAGCACAGCACTCCAGTCGCTCATTGTCCGGGCTCGTCTCGACGAAAGCGGACAACTGAGCGACCACTCAGCGTAGTCATCCTCAGCTAAAACAAACGATTTACTTACCTGTTCTCTTTGTATTCCTCCTAGTCTTCCTGGTCCTCCCGAATCGTCCTGTCTTCCAGTCCTTCCAAGTCTGTGTCATCCTCTGTCAGCTGTATCTGGTGTGTGCTGTCCATCCTCGTGTATTCCTGTTACCCAGCCACGGAGGAAAAGACCCCAACATCATTCCTGATCCTCCTGGCTATCCTTCATGTGCTCCTTGTTGTCATTTAATAAACACCCTAACGTTTCCTTACCTCTGTCTCCTGTCCGCTTCATAACAATGATACTCCCAAAATCATTCTACATAAATCCGCAGATTTTTAACAAAATTCTGTGCAGAAATAGCAAAAAACGTCCACAGATTCCGTCTGGCCCTACCCATGAGGTACTGTACTAATATGGACCCTTTAGGTACAAACTTATACCTTTTCAAATGGTATCACTCCAGTGACACCTTGCATACCTTTATTTCTAAGAGTAAAAAGATAAACTTGTTGCCCCTCGAATGAAAGTTGCAGTTTTTCCTTTTTAACCAAATATTTTGTCATCGGAATATCTTCCCAAATAAATGTTACTCATATTTTGAAGGTTTAATTAAACTTAAGTGTAATTAAAAGTAAATTTTGTATAAATGTCCCCATTTTGACATCACTTTTGGCCACTTTCAGTTATATTTAGTCATTTAGCAGACGCTTTTGTCCAAAGGGCGTTACAATTAAGGTGGCATTCAGCTATTCAACAAGAAAAGGCAATACACAGAAGTGCTATTTTATACAAAGTAACTTGTTTGTGTTCAGAAAAGTTAGTGCTTGAGTAAGAGTGCTTTTTTACTTCTGTACTTACATAAGTTTCATTTAATTATATATGTTTTAGTAATAGTTCTGTAATAATTAAATACGTGGCCTCTGAAGATTGCATTGAACGGTGAAAATTACTTGACTGAGCATATGTCCTGTAATCCCAAATGTCTAACTGTACTCAGCTAAAAATAATGAACTAATTTAGTGGATCATTATGGATTTAGAAGGTTAAAAAAAAAAGCTAACAGAAATGATGTTCAGCCATTGCTCGGGAAGCAGCGAGGTAAGCTAATAAATGTCCATTAATCCACTCCCGCTGTCCAGCATGACAACATCATCATGCTGTACTGCAGCTCTTCCCAACAGAACAGCTTTCTGCTTCTTGCAAAGAAACACAGATCCCATCAAGAAAGCAGATAAATCAAGCCTGACATCCTGTAGGCTCAAACTGAAAGACTTCAATACACAGCAGGGCTTTATTTAGACTGTTTGTTGGGAAGATTTCTGACTATTTCTGACAGAATCTACACAATAGGGATGTGAAATATTTTCAAGTATGTCAAAAACTACAGTTTGATGAAAGGCCAATGACAGTGACAGAGACCCAAACCTGCCAAGCTAAAAGCATAAAAATACACTTAGTTAAATCTAGGTTATTAATCCCTATCAACCAACCCCAAAATCAAGCTATATATTTTTTGCCTATATTACACACTCCTAACAACATAATAACAATAACACACATGTTATTTATAGTATTTATAAGCATATTATTTACCGTACAGTTTTACAGACACTCTTTTCTTATTCTCCGCTTGCGCCTCGATCTCATGAGAATCAATCAGCATAAATGTAATTACTGCATCAGCTAAAACCTGATTGGACTGCTGATAGCGAGCCATTATTTAGTATTTAGTTTCTGCGCTAATCAGACAGAATAACCCTATAATTCCAGTTATTTCATGCCCATGTGGTTTACAATATATTGGCATTTATCAAATTTCATGCCAATGAGGACTGCAATATATTGGCAAAACCAATAGACAAGGATGGACATTCATTCTCCTGTGGCCGGACATTTGTTAACGATGACCACAAGCTCAAGTGATATTTTCTGACATTCAGAGATTAACTTGTTTAAGAAGAAGTAGTGATTCTAACAAAAGACTGTTACAGTGCTTTATTTATATATACAATATATATTTATACTCCATTTATTTTATTTTCGGCTTAGTCCCTTTATTAATCTGGGATCACCACAGCAGAATGAACTGCCAATTTATCCAGCATATATGTTTTACGCAGAGGATGCCCTTCCAGCTGCAACCCATCACTGGGAAACATCCATACACACTTATTCATGCACATACAATACGGACAATTTAGCTTACCCAATTCACCAGTATAGCGCATGTCTTTGGACATGTGGAGGAAACCGGAGCACCCGGAGGAAATCCACACGAACACTGGGAGAACTCCACACAAAAACGTCCACTGACCCAGCCTGGGCTCAAATCAGCGACCTTCTTGCTGTGAGGCGATTGTGCTAACCCACTGCGCCACCGCGCTGCCCTATTATCTCTTTTCCCCCTCTTTATGTGATTTATTTAAATTCTCTCTCTGTGGTTTGTGATTTACTGAATCATCATCTGACTCCTTAAAGTTGCGTGAATCTGAAGTTATTGAGACTTCTATTTCAGTGTGTTGATGTACTTCCAACTGAAATGGAATATTCCGTAGGGGGCAGGGCTTTCATTTGTGCATCATTCCCTCATAGCAAACTTTCATTTAAGATTACCAAAACAAACCATTTTTTTTTAATGGATTAACTTGCACGGATTAGTTATCCACCTTTAGAGTAACAATGTAAGATAGAAAAATTAACATTGACTACATTTACATGGACATCAGTAATGGAATTATTTGCCCTAATCTGAATAAGACAATAATATAACTAAGGTGTTTACATGAGTTGCTTTTTGAATGTTCCTTCCATGATCCCGTTTTTCATGTTGTAGCACATCACCGCGCTAGAAAACATTTCCTCCAGAGTTTCATATAATTTCAGATGTTTCATTTTTAATTTGTTGACTTTAACTGTAGTTTGGCACTTTGACTTTCATTCAGGAACATTTCATGCATTCCCCGGTGACAAATGAGATATTGGATGCGAGTATGAACTGCTGGAAGAGTGGTGTTTTAATGGAATTTGATACTACACGCCGTATGGGGGAAAAATTCTCCACATTTCGCAATGCAAGTGTCTGTGGTCCTTCACTGACTCGGTAGGTGCAGAGAATCGTATGTGTATCTGTTTGTTAAGTCGTAACGTATGGAATACTGTTTCCTGTTTTTTTTCATCGTTTCCTCAATGAAAATGATTCGAAACAAAGTTGTAAAAAAAAAATGTGCATCTGATACACTGTGGTGTATCGTTCCTGAACTAATCTGTTTTTGAATGAATCAAGTGAGCCACTCATTCAAAGACAGTAACTTGGTTTGTTTGTAAATGAATCAGTATTTTGTACATATCATTTGTCTAAAAAGCTACTCAGCCAAAGAATTCACTTTACAAAATCTAATTTAGGCGGCACGGTGGCTCAGTGGTTAGCTCTGTCGCCTCACACAAGAAGGTTGCTGGTTCGAGCTGGGCCAGTTGGCATTTCTGTGTGGAGTTTGCATGTTCTCCCCGTGTTCACGTGGGTTTCCTCCAGGTGCTCCGGTTTCACTTACAGTCCAAAGACATACACTATAAGTGAATTGAATAAACTAAATTGTCTGTAGTGTATGTGTGTGAATGTGAGAGTGTATGGGTGTTTCCCGCTACTGGGTTGCAGCTGGAAGTGCATCCGCTATGTAAAACATATGCTGGAATAGTTGGTGGTTCATTCCTCTGTGGCGACCTCTGATAAATCAGAGACTAAGCCGAAGGAAAACTTTAAATAATGCTTGGCATTGACAATGGTCAAGATGTGACCAAAAAGCTTGCCTATTTTTTTCTACCAGTAAATTGCTTGTAATTTCATCTGGTTGTGTCTTTTGAGAGTGTGGAGACTGTTTTTTAGTTGTTTAAAGTTATGAAAGCAATAAAATTCCCTGTGTGTGTGTTTTTTTTATTGTTTCCTCAATGAAAATGATTCGAAACAAAGTTGAAAAACAATTGTGCATCTGTAGCAACCATGTGATGTATTTCGGAATGAATCTGTGTTTGAATGAATCAAGTGAGACTGATTGATAGACAGTAACATGGTTCGTTTGAAAATTAATCAGTAATTTGTACGAATCATTTGAATGAATGATAAAAATAGTCACATTACAAAATCTAATTTAGGCAGCACAGTGGCTCAGTGGTTAGTTCTGTTGCCTCACAGCAAGAAGGTTGCTGATTTGAGTCCCAGCTGAGCCAGTTGGCATTTCTGTGTGGAGTTTGCATGTTCTAAATTTAATAAACTAAACTGTCCATAGTGTATGTGTGTGAATGTGAGAGCATATGGGTGGCAGCTGGAAGGGCATCCGCTACATAAAACATATGCTGGAATAGTTGGTGGTTCATTCCGCTGTGGTGACCCCTGATAAATAAGGGATTAAGCCAAAGGAAAAATGAATGAATGAAATTCTAATTTAATTATCATTATTAAAAAAATTCAAGACTTTATTCACTACTGCAAACCTCTCCTACAAAAAACAAGAATACACAGTGTATTATTTATAGTACAGTATTACAGTTCCTCCTTTTTTATCTCCGCTTCCATCTCTCTCACATCCTTTAAGAATGAATCACTAAAAATATAATTAGTGCTGCAGCTGAAACCTGATTGGACTCTGAATTACTGATAGTGTGCAATTATGGTTTACTTTCCGAGCCAATCAGTGCCAGAGCGGGTACATTATCACACACAGATGATTTACGGTAAGTGCTGTGATTTCCTTAGGGACAGGTACACAAACACAGGTGCACTCATATGAGTGTGTGTGTGTGACCTGAGGGTCTCAGTAAATAATAACACAAGCATGTGTGTTTATGTGTGTGTGTGACAGGGAGAGCATCTGACCTCAAAGTGTGTTAGGAGGTCAGAAGTAATCAGGTTCAGATGATGTCATCCATCAGGACCGAGTCACAGCAGAAGAATGTGCGTTTGCCAGCAGCATGGCAGTAACTGGATTATTTGCATCTTGTTTGCATTTTTATGAGGTCTTTAATGGCAGACTCTGATGTTCACTTACTGTGCTGGTAAACCGAATGAAGGACACACACGATCGAACGATGGAACAAAACCTTAAAGTCAACCAAGTAATTCTGCAGTCACGCGGGTTAATGCAAACATGCATTAAGACCCATTAGACGTGCGTTTACACACACAAGGGATATTGTTCAGGGTGAAAGTGACCGCGCAAGACCTCCTTCTGTGAACTGCAAAGGGAAAACTAAAGAAAGGTCTACAAAGAGAGATCAGCTATAAGCTTGCATGTGTGTATAAATCGCAATTTAGCCTTTTAGCAAACTTGGCTTCAAAGCCACTTGCCTAATAAGAAGCTCGGCGTCCTTGCTGTGACCTGAGTGTTTTGCTCAAGGATACAACTTCGATTCATGTCATTTTAAAATGGATAGTTCAGGCAGAAATTAAAACATTGTCACCATCTTTCTCAGCCTCATGAAATATGAACTGCAGATTTTTCTTTTGTAGCGGTATATACAACAATTTTGAGCAGAATTCTGTTTGTAAGAAGAATCACAATTATAAGGAAACGTGAATTTATTTTACATGATCTGGAGTAAAATAAAAAAAGATATATATGGACATAATGTGTTCATGTGCGCAGCAGAGATTTCCAGAGCAGATGTAGAATTTATGGATTGGACCAGAAAATTACACATTTCTTTTGTCGGTTGATTATATAAAGGATAATTAGATATGGAATAATGGTATGGTTTGGTAATCTTACAGTTTTGTCAAAGTCTGAGCCTGCATGGCTTGGAAAAATTTTAATGAAGACTACGAGAACAACAGAATATCCATTTTGAAAGTATATGTATATATATATATATATATATATATATATATATATATATATATATATATATATATATATATATATATATATTATATATACATATACAATATATATACAATTATATATAACATTTATTTTATATATATATATATATATATATATATATATATATATATATATATATATATATATATATATATATATATATATATATATATAATAAATGTTATATATAATTGTTTACCCAATTCTTTGGACTGTGGGGGAAACCAGAGCACCCGGAGGAAACCCACGCAGACATGAGGAGAACATGCAAACTCCACACAGAAATGCCAACTGGCCAGGCCAAGACTCGAACCAAGACTCGAGCCAGTTAGATATAAAGTAATAAAATAATGATCAACAAATTAAAAGCACTAACATAAACATATAGGTATAGGGACCAGGGATGCACAGATCCCGATACTTAGATCGCATATTGGTTCAATACCGCATATTTTTGCTGAATCAGGGATCGGCCAGCTGGTACCGATCCAAATTCGATCTTGTGCATGCGCTATATTCTGTGTAATTTATAAGCCAACAAAAGCCATGACATGACATGTCATATAGACCTACTATATGGCAAATGTTCTGAAGCCATTCTATAGTTTAATGTGAAGTACAGATGAATATTCACATGGTTAAATTCATGTTCAATTCAGCGTTTCCCATCGCTGCACCTGTCAGTCATTTTTCATTCATTCACAACTCAAACTGCGTGTCGTGTTCATGAAAACTCGAAAAACTTTCTGCAAGGCTATCTGTTCCTGTTAATATAAGTAATCAGTGGAGAAATGCATTTAGTTTTGCATTAAATGGGTTAATTTTGACCTGCAATAAGGAGTTCATTGCTGTTTCGCTGTCGCGCAGTTCACATGTTGCGCTGTGTCTGTTAGATCAGCAGATCGCATTCGCAACACTGGAGTAGAGAGGGCTATTACCTCCTCTACCTGAAATTTTAAATTATAAAGGCTCAATAATACATTGGACAGATCCTCAACATACTCATTTCTTCCAATTGTGCTGCTAAGTTTTAAAAGTATCCGCAGATAACGGAGGGCTGCATGCTGTGTGTCAGTAATGCATCAAGCGCTTCATTCACGCACCGGTTGCGCAGACGCGACGTGCGTCACCAAGAGCAATTATTCTGTAATATTAACAGTTTCTGTTCTCTCATCCTTCCGACTGAGTTTATTCTCTTGAGGGGAATACTTTCAGTGCTGTGAATAGTTTGTAAAGCCTGGCGCATTGTGGTCAAAGTAGTTGATTAAATTATTAAAGGGTAACTGAGAGGTGCAATATGGATTGTCATTACCAGACAATTGTTCAGCCTAGTATAGGCTACTCTGAAACTGTGAATATTTCACTGTCATTTTTTAATATCAATATTTTATTTAACAGATCAGTTTGTGTTTTGATTGGGGTCAATAACTGTAGCCTATTACAGATTTCCAAGAAAAATCTTAATAGTAAAAAAGGAAACATAAGCTGGACCACAACAGATCAATGTCATAATGTAGCCTAGTTTACAGCAAGCATCATGTTTTTAGTTAGATTGTGACATCTGTAGGCCTATGTCTGTTATTTTTACTAAAGCTCTATTATTTGAGTTTATCACAAGAACTATAGAAACTGTATTATGCTTAAAAAAAATGCCACAGTATCAGGATCGGATCTGTATTGGTTGATACTCAGAATTTTGGTATCGGTATCAGATAAAAAAAAAACTGGTATTGGTGCAATAGGGACTTTTTGGGGGTTTTTTGTATTATTACGTATTGTTATATTTATTGTTTATGGGTCCAAAGTGTTGTCAATGTGAATGCACCTTGAGTCCAAAGTTATTTTAGTAAACGAAAACTAAAAATATGACTAAAACTAAAACTATTGGTCAAAACACTTTTTCGTAAACTGAAATACAATTAAAAAAATTCACAACAAATGAAAAACTAAAACTTAACAAAACTAACAAAAGTCACAGAAAAGAAGAACTGTTATAAAATAATAATTAGCAAAAATAAATAATAATTTTCAGAATCCATAAGCACTCACTCTATAGAGGAATATCTGAGCTGCGGATGTTTAGAGAAACACTTCTAGATGTGCTTTTACAGACAAACACATTAGGCAAGTGTATGATTACATACAAAAAGTGTTCATGTGTTCTACATTTTCTGCTTTCGCTTAAAATGAAAACTAGGCATGTTTACTACATATACAGTATGATCATTTGAATGGTTTGTTCAAACAATAATTTTAGGCTGCATGTCCACCGAAGCATTTTATGCTGCAGAAATGTGAGCACTGTTCTTAAATTGCTCAGCTTTGCACATCAGTCAGATGCTATAATACAGAGTATTCCCACCATAACGTTACAAGTTGAAAGTCTTTAGCAGATTATTTGTTGAGAGTTGAGTAGTATTGTCCCACCCCTCCTCCACTCTGATTGGACAGCTAGCTCAAAAGTGACACTCACTTTGCAATGAATGAAAACCCACAGAGCTCTACGTTCAGCACCACTCAGTGCCTCCCTATGATGCAGGCGCTCAAAAAAATGCGGCGCTAACATTGACAACAACAGAAAACAAACACTTAGCTTAAGAAAAAAATGCTTAGGTGGACACGCAGCCTTATTGTAAAAACTTAGCTCTAGTCAACACTGAAAGTGTTCTGTCAACCCTGCAAAATTACAATCATTAAAACTAAAACTATATAGAAATGTGTTCGCAAAATAAAAACTTTAACAAAACACAGTGGGTTGTGGGCAGTGGGTAGCATGTTTGCCTCACAGCAAGAAGATCACTGGTTCGAGCCTCGTCTGGGTCAGTTGGCATTTCTGTGTGGAGTTTGCATGTTCTCCCTGTGTTCGCATCACTCCGGGTGCTCCAGTTTCCCCCACAAGTCCAAAGACATGTGGTATAGGTGAATTGGGTATGCTAAAACTGATCGTTGTGTATGTGTGTGAGTGAGTGCGTATTGATGTACCCAGTGATGGGTTGCAGCTGGAAGGACATCCGCTGCATAAAACATATGCTGGATAAGTTGGCGGTTCAGTCCGCTGTGGCGACCCCAGATTAATAAAGGGACTGAGCCGAAAAAAGAAAATGAATGAATGAAATGAACGTAAAGCAAATTTTAAAATAGTATCGAAATAAAAACTATTGCAAATGCAAAACTATAATAAGCCTTGCATGGTTCCATTTTTGTGACGGGATAATGATAGAGTGTATTTCATATTTTGTACGAGTCAGTCATTTGCATAGGCTGAACTGCAGCTGAGTTTACCTGGTGTCCTTCTTGTTGTTCTGGTTACTGGGAACACTGGTCGGCCTTATGGTGGGTTTCTTTGGTTTTACATCTTCATTTGCCTTAAAAAAATATTGTAAAAAATATATCAGGTTTATAGACAGTCTAGTTTTACACAGTTTCTACTATAAATTTAAGTAAATAAATTGTTCAAGCGAGTAGTTGATGTCTATGAACAGATGAATTTTTCTTCATTAATGAATCCTTAAAACTTAAAATCCACACAAATATTAAGCAGCCCAATGGTTTTCAATATACACAATATTTTTCAGAATATACAAATGTTTTAGCGTCAAATCAAGACATTGAATTCTGTAGTATCATTTGACACTGAAAAGTAGTGTAATGACTGCGTTGCCAGTACATGAATAAACAAATTATAGATTATAGATAATTTTTTTATTAATATTATATATGTATTTATATACAGTGCTCAGCAAACATTACACCCCTCACAAATATCTCATTTAGATGAAGATTTTTTATAGGAAGCTTGACAATATTATTCATTCATTTTCTTATTGGCTTAGTCCCTTTATTCATCAGGGGTCGCCACAGCGGAATGAACCACCAACCTATTCAGCATATGTTTTACCCAGCAGATGCCCTTCCAGCTGCAACCCATCATTGGAAAACACCCAAACACTTTCATTCACACACATATATTACAATTTAGCTTACCCAATTCACCTATAGCGCATGTATTTGGACTTGTGGGGGAAACCAGAGCTTGACAATATTATATTTGTGCATATACATTTGATTAGACAGTACTGAAGCTAAATCTGGAGCTTATCTAATAAAATAACTTCAAAACTAGTATATATAAATTTATATTTTAGGGAAAAATATTAAAGAAGAAAATTTAAAAAGAGCAAAATTCAAGAGAAACAAAAAATTTAGAAATTTTTGCTGAAATTTTGTAGTTTGTAATTCTTTTCCCGATATTTTGCATGAATTTAAATGTATTATTTTTCTACTTCTAAAGACGTTCGATGACTAAAATATTATTTTAATAAATATATCCATTTAATAAATCTGTTTTGCTCAAATGCACCAAAATATATGACCTATATTCACTGAGAAATGAATACAAATTAGTGGTGGGCTGTTATCGGCGTTAACGCGAGACTTTTATCAAAATAAAATAAAATTTTATTTTATCAAAAATATTTTTTATCAAAAATATTGCCGTTAATCTATTCTCCAAGTTGGGTTGGGAGCTGGGTCTATTCTACGCAAGCTATGATGACTTTCATCTTGATATTTTAGCGCGGACGTATACCTGACCGAATTGCACTGTAGGTGGCGAGAACGAGTCTTCGAACATGTGTGTATTCCTACTGTGAAATTACCACATCAAACGTGACGTGCTAACATGAATGCACTTCAATAGAGTGAATCTGATTAATGTTAGCTCCACATCTAACTATCAGGCACATGTAGAGTTTTTGTGTTCGAGTAAAACATATATATTTAAAATGGACAGAAACAGAAAGAAAATTTCCGCATTTCGCAATGTTTGTGTGTGAGTGGTCCTTTACCAACAGCCGCGTGTGTGGATCTTGTCGGAAAATATGTCCTACATGACTGTATAGTTTGATTGCGGTGTTTACTTCAATAATGCCACTATTATATGCATACTCCACATCTTAATTCCATTTCTGTTTAGCTCAGTTATGACTTTAGTCAGATTACGGTAATTAAAAAAAATTGCTGCTTCGAGCAGTTTCAAATTCATGTTTAACTGAATAAACAGTTAGTGTACACAAGTAAATCTTATTGAACATCATTTATTTTCATCATC
This sequence comes from Danio aesculapii, assembly GCF_903798145.1. Classification (NCBI taxonomy): domain Eukaryota; kingdom Metazoa; phylum Chordata; class Actinopteri; order Cypriniformes; family Danionidae; genus Danio; species Danio aesculapii. The sequence continues at coordinate 43,024,869 of NC_079436.1, forward strand.
AATTATCATAGTAGAACAGTTTCTCAAGCAGTTTGTGATGCATTTTGGAAACAGGAGATGAGCCCCTGGTCTAATGCGCCACCTGGCTTGAGAAACCTGTTCTCAAAGACTTACTTTTAGTCATTATTTGGGTAGCACACATATTCTGAATGCCTTCAGCAGAATTCAAATGAGCCATTTTAATCTAGATTAATTCCAAGATTACAGTGAGATTAATATAGATTAAAAAAAATGAATCTATGCTCACCTGTAATACAATTTTTTTTTTCAAAACAGGGTGTACGCATTTATACTGAGCACTGTATGTATGTATATATATATATATATATATATATATTTATTTATACAATATTGAAAAATCCCTAGTCTCTCTTATATGTGTTTATTATTAAATAAAATGCAGCCTTGATGAGACTAGGGTCTTTCAATATTATAAAAAAAAACTAAATGTATTATTCTGGATAATTAGCATCTAGCAAAATTGTCATAATTTAAAAAGAATTACTAAATGTAAGAAAAAAAGTGTTCATTTCAACAGTACAGTAAATGATCTTACATTTTGCATATTTTTCCATAACATTTTTGCCTTCTTTATTTAATCTTAATGGTCTGACAGCATGATATGAATTTTTAAATCCACACATTTCCTTATCATTAACATCACTCCATCTGTCAACCTGAATAAATAAAATAGAAAAATGCTGCTTAAAACAGATTCAGATGAAGCATGCCTACTCTTAGCAAGTAGTTCATGTCTGTTAACTATATTATGGCAGTTCTGGGATTATTGATAATTTTTTTTTTCTTGATTGAAAAAATAGATGTGTGTTCACTATGGGAATAAATGGCAACCTTTAAATGGAAACCGAAATGATGTTGTAAGACATGATCCGAGTGTTTCTGCAGCTGTGCTTGAGGTGTAGTGAAGTGTACCAGAGGCAGGATGAGGAGCAGGTGGCCGGTGGTTTGGGATCTCTGTGCTGAGCTGCTGTCAGGTTTCACTTCTGCAGGCAAAACCAACTGGAACACCTTAACACACACACACACATACACACACGCGCGCTTTTATTAATGTGAGGTTTCAAGCACTTGCCACTGTAAAAGTGATCTACAGTATCACTAGTCATAAACTCATATCCATCAATAGAGATGCACACACATGTGAGGTGTGCTGGTCTGCAGCAGATTTGTGAGGAAATGAAGCAGAATAAAGAGTGTAGATTTACCGCCGGGTAATCAGCTTTTAAAGGTCAAACTCATCAGATGAGAGGAAGAGAGAGAGAAAAAGATGGAAATAGAGAGAGAGGAGAGATGGATAGCCTACCTTTCCTTTGACGGTCACTCTCACATACGTTGGCTGAACATCCACATCCAGCAGCGAAGAGTCCATATGCCTACAGCACAGAAGAGAGCGATGTGAGAGCCAATGCTGTTAGGAGAGAATTACTAAATGACAGAGAAATGCACTCAAAGTTCACTCAAAGACAGAAGCAGAACTGCTGATTCATGGCTGGATTGTTTCGTGGTGAGTGTGTACCTGTAAACATGTAAATCCAGAAGCAGGCAGTTGTTTTCATCTTCAGAAAGACTGAAGTCCAATCTTGAAGTGATCAGAAAAAATATTTATTTTTAAACTCGTGCTAGTAGTTTAGGTGTTCATATATTTTTTTATTTTAGTAAATAAACTTGTGATTATAAATTAGCCTCTACAGTAGCAATTCTGACACAGTATCATGTGACTTTGACTTTTCAAGTCAAAAGTCAAAGTCAGAAAAACTCAAATTTCTAAGAACAAATTCAGAACTGTGTGATGTAAACTCATAATTCTTATAATAAAACCTGAATTGTGAGATATAAACTCAGATTTCTTAGAAACAATTCATAACTGTGTGATGTAAACTCATAATTCTTATTTTAAAAAAGGCAAAACTGTAAGATCTAAACTGAAATTTCTTGAAAAACATTCAGAACTATGTGACGTAGTCATAATTCTTATAAAGAATTCAGAATTGTGATATATAAACTCACATTTCTTAGAAAAAATGCACTACTGTGTGATGTAAACTCATAATTCTTATAAAAAGTCAAAATTGTGAGATGTACACTGAAATTTCATAGAAACATTCAGAACTGTGTGATGTAAACTCATAATTCTTATAAAGAATTCAGAATTATGATATATAAACTCAAATTTCTTAGAAAAAAATTCTAACTGTGTGATGTGAACTCATAATTCTTATAAATAAGTCTAAATATTGAGATTTAAACTGAAATTTGTTTTAGATAAAAAAGCAGTGCTGTGTGATGTAAATTCATAATTCTTATTAAAAAGTCAGAATTATGAGATTTAAAATTTCTTAGAAACAATTTAGAACTGTGTGATGTAACCTCATAATTCTTATAAAAAATGTAAACTCAAACATCTCATAAAAAAGTCAGTTATAAAATGTAAACTCAAATTTCTTAAAAAAACTGATGTAAACTCATAATTCCTATGAAAAATCTAAATTGTGAGATGTAAACTCAAATTTCTTGGAAACAATTAAAAACTGTGTAAAGTAAACTCATATTTCTTATTAAAAAAAGAAAATTGTGATATTTAAACTCACATTTCTTAGAAATATTTTAGAACTGAGTGAAGTAAACTCATAATTCTTATAAAAAACTAAATGTTAGATTTAAACTCTAATTTTTTAGAAATAATTCAGAACTGTGTGCTGTGAATTCATAATTGTTATAATCCTTCACTTTTCAATTGGTAAAGTTTGTTCCTCGCCATTAGCATGCTTAGTTTGGGATTTGAGGAGCTGCGCATTGTTGGATTTTCTCTTCAGTGTTTTGGCTTTCAGCAGTGACATTCATATTACACTGAACTGAACTAAACTGAACTTCAACTCTGAAAACTGGACTGAAGAAGTTTCAGTTTACTAGAACTTCTTTGTTAAGCTGCTTTGACACAATCTACATTGTAAAAGCGCTATAGAAATAAAGATGAATCCACTTAAATGTAAAATCTAAATCTTACCAAAAATCAAAATTGAGTGGTGTTAACTCAAATTTAAAAGGTTAGTACTGAGATGTAAAAGATTTCTGAGGAAAAAATTGTTGTCAGATAAACAAAATTGTTGTGAAATGTAAACAAAAAATATTAATCCAAATTGCACTTCTGTTTATATCTTTTTTTAAGTATATATCTTTTATTTCTTAATGTATATTTCACAATTGTGCTTTTTTCTTTGAACTGTAAGTCTAAAAAGCCTAAATTGTGAGCTACAAAAAAAAAATAATTGTGTTATATAATATCCTGTGGGTTTCCTTATGTTTGAGTTTGAGTGTGACCTCATTCATATCTGTAGCTGGACTGGGGCATTGCTGATATAGATTTATGATCTATACCTTATCCCTTGTGTCCTAGTTGGTTATTTCCTGTTTCTCACTATAAATAGACTCCTGTTTCCACCTGTGCTTTTACAACCTACAAGCCCCAGCCTCACATAGCCAGACTTTTGTCTCCTAGCACTGATTCTTAATCCTTATCGTATTTCAGATAACTTTTTGACACTTTATATTGGATATTTATTATGAATTTTGCATCCAACACATCATTTATTCATGAATGTGGAAAGCTGTCAAGAATCTATGATGTGAAGTGTGGGCTGCACATATTTAATGGAAACCGCATCCTGATTTAAAATAAACTGCCCGTGTGTAAGCAAGCACTGTGTAAAAGTGTCAGTCCTTGGCCAGAATAACCTGCAAAGTGAACCAGACTGAAAGAGGCTCATAATCAAATGCATGGCTACACAAAGGTTTTGTCTGTGCACGGAGTTTTATGTGTGTACTACTTAGGCTCGTTGACATTTAGCACACGTCCGTCTGGAGTGATCAGAGTTCTTGGGGCTTTGGTTTTTGGCTTCTCTCTGTAAAAACACAGAATTAATTGCTCAGTCAAGGTGTTTAACAAACATTCAAAAGCTTAATCTTCACCCCTTCCGATCCATTACAATGGACATCACATGTCAGCCCATGTTTTTTGTGGTTCCTGAGCATTTAATCTAATTTAAAGACTGCAGTCAGTGAGAGTGGAAGATTGTCATCCAATCAAATGGTAGTAAGGTTCAGCATGTTGTAATTTGAAAAAAAATCCACTACACTGAAAAGCAGCATGGCATCACTTCACTCCAGACGTATTGATATGTTTGCCAATATTGCATATATTGTATGTAAAAAAGAGGGATTGCAAGAACTAATTAAGTTTAATGTTTGTGATTTTGAAAATAAATTTCAACATTATACCAACAATCGTGTATATTTTATGCTGGAACAACATTCAGGAACTGCAAATGCTTTGACCTGATGTCCATTGTAATGGACAAAATATATACATACAGTTGAAGTCAGAATTATTAGCCCCCATTTGATTTCTTTTTTCTTTTTTAAATATTTCCCAAATAATGTTCAACAGTGCAAGGTAATTTTCACAGTATGTCTGATAATATTTTCTTCTGGAGAAAGTCTTATTTTCTTATTTTGGCTAGAATAAAAGCAGTTTTTAATTTTAAAAAATCATTTTAAGGTCATAATTATTAGCCCCTTTAAGCTATATATTTTTTTGATAGTCTAGAGAAGTGTTTCCCAACCCTGTTCCTGGAGGCACACCAACAGTACATATTTTGGATGTCTCCCTTTTCTGACCCATTAACTTGAGGGGTTGGAGTCTCTTCTGATGTTCTGATAAGTTGATTCAGGTGTGTTTGATTAGGGAGAGGTTGAATATGTGTACTGTTAGTGTGCCTTCAGGAACAGGGTTGGGAAACACTGGTCTAGAGAACAAACCATCGTTAAATAAAAACTTGCTTAATTACCCTAACCTGCCTATAACCAAATTAACCTAAGCCTTTAAATGTCACTATAAGCTGTACAAAAGTGTCTTCAAAAATAGCTAGTCAAATATTATTTACTGTCATCATGGCAAAGATAAAATAAATCAGTTATTAGAAATGAGTTATTAAAACTATTATGTTTAGAAATGTGTTGAAAAAAATCTTCTCTCTGTTAAACTGAAATTGGGAAAAAAATAAACAGGGGGGCTAATAATTCTGATTTCAACTGTATTTAAAGGATGTTGAATTTTTATTACTATAATTTGTTCTCATTTATACAAGCCTCAAACATACTTTTACATTTTTCAGAAACTTAGAACATAATTCGGGTTGGAAGGGGCTAAATTACATGCTATTGACCATATTCTTCATGTACCATAAGTGCGGGTGCCGCCATTGGAATCCTTTTGGTTTGAGACCTCAGTTCTCATTCACTTCTGATTTTTAGACATTAAAAACAGTTCGTTATGCTGCTTGATGTTGCAAACTGACATTTTCTCTTCTACTTTATATATAGTCATGAACACACTTGTTTTTAGAGCAAGCAGTCTGACCGTTTTCTACCGTTTATTAGTCCTAGTTATTTCTCCTATAGCCAACTGAATCCAAAATTCTAAGACAATCGCAAAAATGAGCACTTCCGCATTGCAGAATAAGGTCAATAAGATCATCTCTAAACATTCTCGAGCAAAATTATTCAACCACCAAAAGTTACATTTGGTAGAAAACCTTTTATTGTTTATAATCCTTGATAAATGGCCTATTTCTTGCTTGAAAAACCTTTAAATCACTTATAATACTAGTTTTTCACATCCCCACTGCTTTCATCAAGTTCCATCAAATACATTTAAGGAGATTTAAACCTGAAGACTAAACAAGCCACTCAAAAACACTAAACAACATTTCTGAACTATGTTTCAGTGGATTTGGATGTATTCTTTGGCATACTGTTTTTCTGGAACGTCAAAAAAAATCATCAGTTCAAACTTCAGCCTGTGTGGGGTTTTTTTTTTTTTGCCAAAATGGGCTTTAGCTAAAACATCCATTAAGTAATTCATAGGGTTAAGATTTACACTTAATTTGTTTCTGCAACAGTAACAATCCCTAAACTGTAAAACGTGATTAGTTACTTTATTTTACCTGTCGCCTTAAAAGCAACAAGTTGATTTTACTTTAAATGGCACCTAGGTTACCCCTTTTTCCAGATTTAAGATAAGTCTTTTGTTTTCTCAGAATGTGTCTGTAAAGTTTCAGCTCAAAACACCCATCAGGTTATTTAGCTGTCTGAAGGTTCTGTTTTCTAGCTGATAAAACCTTGTTGCTGTTTTTTTGTACTGAATCTTTATGGCTAGTCCTCCCCGCCCACCGTTCCCACGTCTCATGAAACATTTACATTTTACATTTAAATACTACAGTAAGAACTTTACCAATGAGTATTTGATGCAGTTTTTTGTGGAGTTGCAACCATGAGTCACACACAATGTCGTTACAAAGTTCACGCACACACACAGCGAGGACACACACACACACACACACACACAGACAGACAGACAGACAGACAGCGCGTGTTTATCTTTGCACTCTTTTTGCATGCATATGTGACATGATACAGGTTAATATCCACTGCTGTATGGATATCTGTTATGTTAATGTACAAAATAAACCTGATTTAATGTCCAGAAACCGAGATTAAAGCGTCTTCTTTTATAATTGTTTTGAAACGCAGCTGTGCTGATGAAGTGAATCTGAAGTAAATCGCTGTAATTTATTACACACATGCACTGTTTTAAAACATTTTAAACTTGTAAAACTCACTCTTGATCCCGTTAGATGATGATTGATGATCCCAGTAAACTGAACAGACCTTTTATTCCCAGTTGCTTTGCGTACGTCCTGTCTTGTTGATATGATTATATGCGTTACTAAGGAGACATGTTAATGCGCGCCTGTCAATCAATATTGGTGGGCAGATCGCGGTCAAATTGCGGTTGGTCTGAAAACCGCTCCAATTGGTCCACCGTTTTTATGTTGTTAAACTTGAAAAAAAAAAAAGGACTGGGTGTGTTTATATCACCCCAATATTATGGTCTATACACTATACCTACACATATGTCTGTCCAAACAGCTTGAAAAGCAGATTTTTCACCATAGGTGCCCTTTAAAAAAGTTTGTTGATTATACGGCAACAAGTTTACTCTCTTTTTTCAACTAATCGTTTTTTACAGTGTAGAACAACACTAGGGATCAAAAAAAATCTTAAACCTCAAAAATACTTGATTAGATGAATTAATAGCCACTGACCTAATACAAAAAAAAACTACATTTTTAGAAAAACTAACATTTGTAGATTGTTTCAGTTTTTGGGAGTTGAATAAATTTGATTGCAAACTGCAGATAACATTACAGTTAGATTTTGCACAAACTTCTCTTTCTCACTGGCTCTCCTCTTCTCCTCCAGATGGCGATGGGCCTCTAGTCTGGACTCTGGTGTGAATGGGCACGGCTTCTCCCAGAATTCCCTCTCCTCGTCCTCTGCCTCTGTGTGAGTCTTGGAGCTTGATACTGGATTCTGGCGGGTCCTGTTTTGGCTCTCGGAGAGTGATCTGTGTGAGATTGTTACTGCAAATAAACTTTACTTGTTCATCCAAAACTTCTCAAAAAATACCCTAAAATGAAATTCAGCTGTTTCCTTTATGACAAATAGGGATGGGCAAAAATCCATTGAAATGTATTTTAAAGTACAATACTAAAAAACTGCAAAATACTTTTAAAAGGGACCAAGAAATTTCTTTGCAAACCTTCCATATATAGGCCTATTGGATCAATCCCTTTACCATTAAACTGAATTAGTAAACAATGGTTGATAGCAACAGCTTTTATTGGCCACTTTGTTCACCTATACGGTGAAGTTGTGGCCTAATGGTTAGTGAGTTGGACTTGTAAACCAATAGTAAATTTCTTGCTAACTATTTTACAGTATTTGGAAACTACAAAAATACAAGACACTAAAGTACATCAACCCTATCAAATACAAATTACAAAATATTATTGTGTATTTGAAATACGTATATGACATACATTTATCATAAATACTGCCCATTCCTGATGACAAATCAGTATAAAAATTCTATGTTGTCTCTAGTTTCAAACATGTTTCTGGAAATTCTGCAATTTTGAGTGTACTTTAAGCAGTTGTGGGCTTGATGAACGATCTGTAGGAAACACACACTACTTTCCTCTCCATGTGCACCAGACACCTTATAAACACTCCATTTTTCTGGAGAGCATTGTACAATTTTAAGTGTATTTCATGCAGGTGAATGGGCTTGACAAACCACCTGTAGTAAACACACAATTTCCTCTCGGTGTGCACCAGACACCTTATTGTGTCAGGCACCTTTCACATATTTCTGAAGAACATTGTGCAATTCTAAATGTGTACTTTTACACAGGTGAATGGGCTTAACAAACCACCTGTAGAAGTCATAATACGCATTCCAAATGGCACACTATACACTTATGCACTATGTACTTTCAACAGCATACTAGGGTTGTCATGATACTGGATATTTACTAAGTGTAACCGCAGATATAGGGACACTGGAGTGTTTCAAAGTCACGTCAATCAGCTGGTTTGTCTAAAAGCTGACATACGAGCGATGCGCTGATGAATCGCAGCTGTAAAGCACTCCAGTGTCACTGTCTCTATAGTTACACTCAGTAAACAGCAGTGAGTTCGGTGAACGGATGACCTTCATGGCCAATCACAGTCATTTCTGTTGAGCATGTGAACACATCGGCAAATCAGCTGTTTAAGAAAGTGCTCCACATGGCTTAAATGTTCACGGGAAATTGACTTTTTTTAAATTTCAGTACCAATTGGTATCGAATTCCAGTATCGTGACAACCCTACAGCATACTATATGTATGTAGTGTCATCCCAAATGGAACACTAATAGATTTTTTACTAAGCCGAAATTCAAAAAATTTCCCTGATGATGTTTGACGGTTGCCAAATTAGTGAAATAAACGACCACATTACCAATATATAGTGGCCAGTATATCGGGAGATGGCATATTCACTTTGGTAGGACAATTTTGCTTTAATAAAAATAAAATATAGCTGCAAGCAGCAATTATCAGAGCCAACTATAATGCACTACTTACACTATCTATACAACAAAATGGCATTGAATACTGCATAAGTATGCGATTTGGGACGCACCCATACTCTATCCTGTTTGTTTGCATGTGTATAAGTATACTTATTTATGTGTGTGTATTTATGTGTGTATATTCATATGTATGTTTATAAAAATGGATAAACCAACTTAGATTGTATATCTTAAACTTGTCATGGCATCAATATAATGCTCCTCTCTGTGATTTGAGGTGCTTCTTTTATCCTCATTTGTTAGTCTTAGGTTAAAAGCGTCTACTAAATAAATAACTGTAAACGTGTGGTTATTTAACCTAAACTAATTTCTACATTTGTAGATTGTTTCAGTCTTTGGGGGTTGAATAAATTTGACTGCAACTGCAGAAATCATTATAGTGATTTCAATTTTTCCCCAAATTCTTTTTCTCATAAGTTCAACTCATGCAGCCCAAATGATGTTTCAGTGCACCTATCTAAACTGTAGTTATCTTTAGACACTCACTGGTTTATTTCAGGATGCTCATTTGCATTGCTCTTCTGCTTCTCTCTTTTCTCTAAATACTCTGTTTCCTGCTGTAAGACACGTGTTCTCACTGCATCCAGTTCCTGCAGGGCCTGGATACGCTCAGCTCGGCTAATTTCTTTCCCATCCAACCACTGCAAACAACAAAAAGCATAATTCATAAATAGGGCAAACCTACAGTAAACGTCAAGACAACTATAACACAATCAGTTAAGATATAGCTTTAAAAATCATTCATTCAAATTTCTTTATTTTTTTTTCAGTTGATGAATTATGAAAACTCTGACAGGCAGTTAGAATACATCCTGGTTAAAAAAAAGTGAGTATTTAAACAAGTAGATGACAAAACTGAAGTGAGTGCTTGTAATAAACAAAATTATAGCATGTGTTGGTGAGGATGCTAATGTGGTTATCATCATGGTTATCTTTATAATTATTATTCTTGATGTTAACATATCCTAAAAATGTTTCTTCAAGGTGTCTGTCTCTATGCAGTACCTGTAGTTGAGGCAGAAATGCCGCCACATACTGCCTGTACCCGTGGTATTCAGCACAAGGGTTTCCCACCAGATAGAGCTCTCTGAGATGAAGGTTGTGCTTCAGCGTCTCCACGCTGCTAAGCTTACCCACAAAATTCACTGTCAGGTCTAGTTTCTGTAAGCTCTCGCAACCTACACACACATACAGATCTATATTACAGGTTGTAATTGAATTCATTGTAAAAAATAAATGAATAAATACATACACATCACACTTTTGAAGCAAAACATTTCAGAAATATCTTGTTAATATTTAAAATAAATGAATATGTAACAAAACTACTTTAGGAGTTGGTTAGTTTATTAGGTATATAGGCATGTAAATTCAAGTGACAAAACAACAAAATAGCTAAGACGTTACTTATTAAGTGAAAATGGAAAAATATCAAAATTCTAAATAGATTATTAAATCTATGACCTAGATTAACACTTATTTTACAAATATTTTAACATCTTTTGCATCATTAATAAAAATTATATTCTACTATATATATATACACAGTGGTATGCTGTATGTATGTATGTATGTATGTATGTATGTATGTATGTATATATATATATATAAACCTGAAAATTTAATAATACACATTTTTGTAATATACTTACTGCAATAAACAAATATGTATATTTAGGTGTGCATTTTAACTTATGCATCAAATATGCGCTCCAAACTTTTTCTTCATTGAGACATGTTGAGGCGATGCAGTGGCACAGTAGGTAGTGCTGTCGCCTCACAGCGGGAAGGTCGCTGGTTCGAGCCTCGGCTGGGTCAGTTGCCTATTCTGTGTAGAGTTTGCATGTTCTCTCTGCATTAATGTGGGTTTCCTCTGGGTGCTCCGGTTTCCCCCGCAGTCCAAAGACATGCGGTACAGGCGAATTGGGTAGGCTAAATTGTCCGTAGTGTATGTGTGTGAATGCGTGTGTATGGATGTTTCCCAGAGATGGGTTGCAGCTGGAAGGGCATCCGCTGCGTAAAACATATGCCGGGTAAATTGGCTGCTCATTCCGCTGTAGCAACCCCAGATTAATAAAGGGACTAAGCCGACAAGAAAATGAATGAGACATGTTGAATTCTTCTTCCATCATTTGCAATGTTTCTAAATTGCTTTGTTATCTGTTTTATCTATTATTTTCTGTAAAGCTACTTCTGACCATGACATGTCCACACTAAAGGGTTATAAGAGACATGTTTAAGGGATTACATGCAACATCCTTCATTTATTCTCTTAGGTAAGGAGAGATCTCCACTTAAGTATTAAAGGGAACTTAAAGGGAAAATGTGCTTTATGCATTATAAAGCTTGAAGCATATGATGCTCCAATCAGGATTTTTGCAGCCGATACCGATATATATATATATTTATATAGTTTCAATTTTGCATGAATTTATATATATATTTTGCTAAATGACGATTGGAGTTATATTTCACCCATATTATGATATTTTGTTTTTGCATACACTCCCATTTAATATGCTTTCTATGTATTTATTTAGAATCATTTTTACATTTAATTTGATGCAGAGAAACCAAAATCTAGTCTTAGACCCAGTTACACACACACACAAACTCTATTCACCTTCCAAATTCTCAATGACTTCAATGTTGTTCAGTGCCAGATTTAAATATTCCAGCTTCTTTAGCCTGCCAACATTTTCTGCAGAAATAAAGTTACAAGAGTTTACATGAACAGCCATGTGCTTCAGTAAAGTTACAGTGTCCACAAATCTGCGGTATTTACCTATTTTAGGGATGAGGTTGTTTTGCAAATAGAGGATTTTGAGGTCTCTGCACCACTTGTGGATGTGCTCGATCCTCTGGATGTCCTGCTGATGGAGGGAAAGCTCCTCCAGGGAGAAGATCTCTCCGTTATTGTGCTCTGCTCTACGGCGGATCAGATCCTCGCTGACTGAACAGAGAAAGAGGGGCGATTAGTTTACAAACAGCTAAACCGCGAAAGGTCAAAGGTTTATTGGTGAGGAAAACACTATCATTGTAGTATAATAACATTTAGTTTAAAGACAAAAATATATAAGAAGCACTTACTGCTGACCATGACTTCCTCGTTCTAGTTTGTTAGGCGTTGCTACGGAAACGGACAGCCACGAGCATGACGTTTTCAGGCACTTCTACTGAAACATTGAGTGGTGAAAAAAACCAGAAACTGGCACTCATTTAGAAATAATTTCTACATGATCAGCCTTATAATCGTCAAATTATAAAACGTAATCGTGGTAAACATTTTAACGACCGATTTACCAGCTTTTTGTATCTACAAAGAAAAACACAATTTACTCTCGTTTATATTGAGGTAACAACAGTCCCACCTAGCGGCCATTTTGTGTCACCACATATTTTGGAATGGCGGAGCCTACTGTGTTTAAACCATCTTACAGAATTGACCAGACTTAAGTTACTGAAAATCTATGTGAAAAATCCAGTATTATATTACCCAACAAACACACAACGTTGCCTCAACGTAGCGACCTTCCCACAGCGTTGTACCAACCTAACCTTGTAAAAAGGTTGAGGATCTACATTGTTGCTGAAGGTTGTCATAATGTTGCCAACATTTACTCGTCATCAATAAATCAGTTTAAATTTCAACAGACCGTTCAGCGTCTCATTCAACAACGACAGGGGAGACGTGAGCATTCATTATTTCTTCTTGCTAAATAAGATGAATCAGTGGTCATTTGTGTAGTCCTGCTGTGTCAAGCTCTGATCTGTACTCTCTTGTTCACTGCCTATGTTGACTTGTGGCTGCTGTGGATCCATCTCTGAAACTGGATTCTCTGTTGGATTTGTTTCTTTCTCTGACTGCGTTCTCCATACTACGCCTGGCCTTCGGCTGCGCTCCACGGGCTGCTGTATTCTCCAGGCCAAAGCTTCGATGCCCAGTGTCCAGTGTTAATTATTTAACGTAATCTAAACCTTATTTTATACTGTTTGCTTAAAATTAGATCTGTACTGTATGTATTAAATATTGTGAAATATATCATAAAAAAGTTTGGTTATATACATTTGTTTGGCATTTTTACACTTAAATGTTTACATATGAAGTTATTAAGTTAAAAATGAAAATTAATAAACAATATTTATATGATTACTGCTTATCCTGTATTCTAGGCAGTATTGATAAACTGCCAGGAAAAACAATACATGTAGTAGGAACGTCCTCTCATGGTTGATGAATGTCACACGACAACGTTGCTACAGTCTTCTCATGTCTAACATTTCTACATTGTAACAATGTAGCGAGCATGTGAGTGGCGATGTTGCCTTTAAAAAATTACAACGTTTTACAGACATCACTACAACGTAGATGTGTTTGTTGTTTTTTTTATTTATAAATAGTAAATCTATTTATTTGTTAATGTTCATCTTGTTTGAATACCTGGATAATGACATCCAGGAACTGTACATTTACCCATTATTTTGAGAGTAACCTCTGATAATAACAACTCTTAAGAAGAACAGTAAGAAAGATTATTAGGGGAGCGAGGGGCACAAAGTAACTTGGGGTAAAATGTAACACGTAGTTAAGGTATTGGTCAGGGTTAACCTTGGCATGCCTCCGAGGTTTTCACCACAGTGTCGGCAGACCTCTTCCTGCCAATTATTTAAAAAGTTCGAGAAAATTTGGATGAGAAACAAAAGAGAAACCATTTTTGCAGCATAAAAGTATTTTTTTATTATACTCTATATTTTTTTATTTTAAAAAATCTGTGAAAGTACGTACGTAATATCTTATATTGTTGTGATAGGCTAAAAGATGGAACCATTTTAAAAGATGTAAAAAAACACAGACTAGCCAGTTTTGAGGAAAACACAACACAGCGGGGTTGGTAACAGGGTGTTACAATTAAGCCACACACTGTTGGACACCAACTAAACTAACAAAATAATTGTTAATTGTGTGTAATGTTAAAAACTTTTAAAATAAAATGTTTTTAATAGAAAAAAAGTTGAATAGATAAAAAAATATTTTATTGCTAATACTACAAATAAATGCATTGTATAATAATGGATAATTATCCAAATAAATACAAATGTGTTTATCCAATGAGTAAATAAACATACTGTGCTCTGCAGAATAAAACATCTATTGAGTTAAGTACTGAGGAAATATACTATTTAAAGTAAACTGGGTTTAAAATAATTGTAAAATTTGCCTTTTTAAGCATGTTACAACTAACCCTCTGTCTGTTAAAACAGGTGGGGTAAATAGTAAATTTTTACTCCTGGCACTTTTGGCAATAATGCACAGAAACCATAAGTCTGACGATCATACAACCAGCCCTGTAGGAGAGGCTTGTGTGTTGTTGGTAAAAAACAAATGGTTTGACTAACCCCATTACTTTGTTCATTATTTGGCCAAAACAAAAAAAGAGTTACTTTGTGCCCCGCTCTCCCCTATTTCTTTCTGTAAAGCTGCATTGAAATGAAATTAATGATGAAAATCACTAAACTAATAAACTTTATTTGAATGTATTTGAACTGAAATATAACTTTAATGTTTGCAGATAAGGCATTTCAATAATCTTTTCATTGCCATTAATAAAAAGGTTTGCATCTATTTACACATCTTTGAACTATTACATGTGCACTTTAAAACAGCTGCAAGGGTGGTGATTTTCCTCTAGATTGATGTACTAGGGATCCCACTCAAAAATCACACACATTTATAAGAATGAGACACTTGACAGAGCTGCATTGTCAGTGATGTTTACTGAGTGAACGAATCAACCTTATATTTTAGTAATTAAAAAAAAGTATACAAAGAAGAAACTGGATTATAAATTGAAATTATGTGCAAGTTAAGACAGAAGAAATTATTCATTTTATATTAAGAGCTGTAAAGAAGTCCACAGAGGAGAAAGTTGATGATATGTATGATTCATAAAATAAAAACATATATTTGAAGACCTATACATATACTTTACTGTTAGTGATTAATGTTGACTGTGAGGTTTTTGGGGCATGTAGATTTAAAAAAAAAACATTATGACTATAAATACTGAAGACAATCAGGATATTTTGGAAGGAAGGTCAATTCTAGTATACAAATTTACTTGATTATGATTTGATTTAATGGAAATGGTCTCTAGATTTGATATAGTTTTATAAATCTTTAATGCTTTCATGTAAATAAAATCTATAATAGAATGAACAGTTTTGTAGCTCTAGGATAAAAATCTTGTCTGAGACTTTGCAGGGTTGTTATTATTCATTCATTAATTTTCTTTTCAGCTTAGTCTCTTTATTAATCTGGGGTCGCCACAGTGGAATGAACCGCCAATTTATAAAGCATGTTTTACGCAGCGGATGCCCTTCCATCTGCAACCCATCACTGGGAAACACCCATACGCTCTCATTCACACACATACACTACAGACAATTTAGCTTACCCAATTAACCTTTAGCGCATGTCTTTGGACTTGTGGGGGAAACCAGAACACCCGGAGGAAATCCATGCCAACACGGGGAGAACATGCAAACTCCACACAGAAAGGCCAACTGACCCTACAGAGTCTCGAACCAGCGACCTTCTTGCTGTGAGGCGAAAGCGCTACCCACTGCGCCACCGTGCTGCCGGTTATTATTATAATTGATAAAAAATTCATATTGGAGAAATAAATATCAGTAGCTGTGTAAATATCTCATCATAAAGGATTCATCTTAGCGTTATATTAAACTTAAACTTCAGCATGCACTGGGTCCCACCCACCTATGGTCATGAGCTTTGCATCATGACCGAAAAGACAAGATCTCGGATACAAGTGGCTGAAATGAGTTTCCTTCACAGGGTGGCAGGGTAGCCGCTGCTCCTCCACATCGAGAGAAGTCAGCTGAGGAGGCTCAAGCATCTGTTTCGGAAGGCCTCCTGGACGCCTACCTAGGGAGGTGTCCCTTGGGACCCCACCGGGAGGAGACCTTGGGGAAGACCCAGGACACGCTGGAGGGACTATGTCTCTCGTCTGTCCTGGGAATGCCTCAAATGTTTACGTTCTATGGCGCATAACTGATTGAAAACTCTTCAAGTTAGTCATTTTGACATAATTATTGCACATAACTGAATTTTCAGAAGCAAGATTTAGTTTGTACCTCATAGCATTACACGTACAGATGAGGCACTTCTCAAATCTCACACACTAGTCATTTTCACCCATATAGGTCCAACAATAAAATAACAAAAGCTTAAAAAAATTAAGTTTAAAGGTCCTAAATAATTAAAATGATGTTTTTTATATGTTAGAATCAGTATGTGATTTTCACTTCCTCCAAATCGGTAAAAAAAAAAAAAGACAAATGCTCTATAGTATCTGACATGTCCTGCCCCCTTCAAAATGCTTTTCATTTGATGCAGTTGACTCATCCACTCTCACTGGCAGAGCTGTAATAAAAACGAAACCCTATTGGCTACTGGAGGAGCTACTCTACGTCCTGCACGGTCTTCATGTTTCAGTTGAGATTACGTCAAACATCGAAAAAAATGCACATTTCAAAACACTTCACAGGGCCTTTAAACACAGAACAGGATGTATAGTTTGTGCTCCTGTGCTGTCAAAACCATTGACGAAAATAATGGCTGAGCACACAGCCCTCAGACTCGGCTTACAAAACATGACTCTGTTGCGTTCACTGTTTTTGGTTGTGTTTGCAGTGGTGTATTCAGTTCTCACTACTGTTTGTGCATTTAATAGGTAAAATGCAGAGTACAAATTCCACTTAAGTTTCACTACACTTTCACGTTAATGTGACAGCGTCCCTAACTTTAGCACTCACTGATCGGACATTGCGCATAGGCATACATTCAGACATGCACCAAGCCAGTTCAGAGAGTAGAAAAGTAAAGTTTGTAGAAAAACTTTATAGTGTCTTGAGAAAGCCTCATCTGAAAGATTGAAGTAGTTTTAAAGTTTAAATAAGTGAAGTAGTTTTCAAAAACTTTGAAACAGTAGGTATAGATGGATAACTACATATAGGTTAGCATGTTTCTGATATGGATTGGCATGTTTCTCACTAGGTGGTTGATAGGGTGTTCTGAGTGCTATGCCGTTACTAGGTGGTTGCTAAGGTGCTGCTAGGTAGTTGCTAGGGTGTTCTAAGTGGTTGCTAAGCATGTGGCCAAGGCATTGCTAGGCAGTTGCTAGGTTGTTCTGAGTGGTTGCTAGGGTGTTGCTATTCATTTGTTTGGTTGTTCTGAGTGGTTGTTAAGGCATTGCTAGGGTGATCTAGGTGGTTGCTAAGGTGTGGCAAGGCAGTTGCTAGGGTGTTCTGAGTGGTTGCTACGGTGTTTCTAGGTGGTTGCTAGGGTGTTCTGAATGGTTACTAGTTGGTTGCTAAGGCGTTGCTAGGGTGTTCTGAGTAGTTGCTAGGCGGTTGCTTAGGCGTTCTGAGTGGTTGCTAAGGCGTTGCTAGGTGGTTGCTAGGGTGTTGCTACTCATCAGTTGTTTGGTTGTTCTGAGTGGTTGTTAAGGTGTTGCTAGGGTGATCTAAGTGGTTGCTAGGGTGTTGCTAGGCAGTTGCTAGGCAGTTGCTAGGGTGTTCCAAGTGGTTGCTACGGTGTTTCTAGGTGGTTGTTGGGTGTTCTCAGTGGTTACTACTGTAGGTGGTTGCTAAGGTGTTGCTAGGGTGTTCTGAGTGGTTGACAAGGTGTTGCTAGGTGGTTGCTAAGGTGTTGCTAGGCAGTTACTAAGGTGTTTTAGGTCATTGCTAAGGTGTTGCTTTTTGGTTGCTAGGGTGTTCTGAGTTGTTGCTAGGCAGTTGCTAAGGTGTTGCTAGGCAATTGATAAGTTGTTCTGAGTAGTTGCTAACAAAAATTAGCATGGTTCTAGTATGAATTAGCATGTTGCTAGCATGTTTCTAGCATAAATTAGCATGTTGTTAGCATGGTTCTAGCATCAATTAACATGTTTCTAGTATGATTAGTATGTTTGTTAGTATATTGCTAGTATGGATTAGTATATTGTTAGTATGAATTAGTGTGTTGTTAGTGTGTCCAATGTAAAGTTAATGAGTTTTTCACAATGGAAGTCTTTTTTTATAATTATTTTTTTAAGGGTTTTCACCTTTATTGATAGGACATTGAAGATTGACAGTGGAGATTTACAGGAAATTATGGGGAGCAGAGAGAGGGGAAGGATCGGCAAAGAACCTCGAGCCGGGAATTGAACTCGGGTCGCCGCGAGCACCTGGGTGCTATATGTTGACGCACTAATCACTAGGTTAGTGGAAGTCTATGGGACAGTTACTAGGGTGCCGTACATGGTTGCTAGGGTGTGGCTAAAAAGTTTAAAGGTCATCATTGATTGGCAGATTGGTAGTCTGAGTTAAATGAGCTAACACTTTAGTCTGTATGACAATCTAGCAGAAAGTTATGAGGTCATAAATTTTGGTCCAATGTTAGATCAATGGGACTTTTCCAAATTTTCCGGGTCAGTTTTCGGAAAACTGTAGTCGGATCAGTTGGGAAAGATATAGCAACCCGAGTCAGACCAGTTTGGAGGTTTGGAGTAAGTTTGGTGGTTGTAGTATGAACAGTCTAGGAGGAGATGCATATAGAAATTAGTCTCAGAGGAAGAAAAAGAAGAAGGATATTAAGTTTATGTAGTATAACAGTATGTTGGCTTTCTCAAGTCACCATAATATATCGAAAAAGTCATTAAGCAAGTGTCTAGCTATATGACTACTATGTGGCCTAGTATGTGACCTATCTACCCCAAAGCCTAGCTTAACATAAAACAATGTTAAAGTTTTAAAAATATATAGCATCAGAAGCACATACCAAAGCCAAAGAAAATATCGATAATGTAAGGGATTATCAATCCATTGCCGTGCATTAGAGGCTTCTAAAATGAAAGGGAGATGATATGATTTCTCCATGTGCTCTCCTTATTGTTTACAGTGCATTACCCCGGGCAGGCTTGGACAATGTTGAATGGGGAGAATGAAGCACTCACTCTATTGGTTACTAAGCCTCCCCCCCTTAAATAAACTTTTTTTTTTTACAGATCTACTCGATTCACTTGATTGACCTGTTTCATTTTTTTGAAAATGGCTAAATTCGCTAAAAGCTGCGCTTCTGGGGATCAAGGGCTCTGGCTTTAGAATTGGGGGTTCCAGTTTAAGGACAAAGGGTTTCGGTTTTGGGCCAGAGAAAATTTTCACATTCAGGAAGGAGGGTTCTTGTTCCAGAATTGAGGGTTCCTTTTTCGGACAGAGAGTTTCAGCTGTGGGACCATAGACTGTGCCGGGACAGAGGGTTCTAGATTCAGCAAGAGAAGATCCACTTCCGTAAAGCGGTCTTCCAGTATTTGGATGGAGGGGTACAGTTCTAGCATGGGAGAATACAGATCATATATGGTCATCTCTTCTGGTAGGTCATCAAAAAAAAACCTAATTAGCTCATGTTAAAAAAAAACTGTAGATTACAATATAGATATTCTATTGCAAAACTTAATAAATATAGAAAATGGAAATCAAACATGGAAATCAAGCAACTTTACTGTAATACATCTAAAATGAAATAAATTAATATTTTCCTTTCCTCCTGGTAATGAATTAATGGCTTCATTCTATAAATAATAAATAATCATATCTTCTGTGTTCTAAGTTTCTGTAGACACTTATTTAGATTTTTCTACTCTGTTTATTATTTTCCTCTCTTTATTTTCTGGTTTCCTTGGCATTACATTCTCATTTTTTCAGTTTGCATCTTCAGTGGTTGTTTCGTTTTTCTAAGCCTTCTTGTAAAATATTTTGTCTTTTGGCAAGGCCTGATTTAGATCCCTGTCTCAATCACTCCTAGATGCAGAATAGCACACACACACTTTAGGATATACATGCATGGAATATAGAAACCTTTAAAACAGGAATGCACACAGTTACAGTGACTTCTCATCATTGCTGTTTGTGAGGACTTTTACATACAGAGTGAAACAGATTGGCCATCAACATGCAATTTATTTGCAGTTTAGCTGCTGCCTTGACCTTGCTCACCTGCCTGTAACTTTCTAGTAATCCTGAAGACCTTTCATGCAACCAAAAACTTAAAAAGACAAATCATACTGTGTCTAGTGTGAATGTGTAAAATGAATGAAATTCTGACAAAATATTGTGAGATACTTTATTATACTGTAGAATGTTTTTTAAAATGTGTCTATAAAAGACTTAGAAACTTACCCTTAGTCTTGGGTTTAGAGGTAGGAATGATCTCAGTGCATTTTACTGTGAAAACCAAAAGACCTTTATTACAAATCAGATATTGTATGAAACAAAACATTACATGATATATTATTTACATGTTTTTGTATTACATTCAAATATTAAAGGGCACATAGTTTACCTATTTTTTATGATTTAATATTAATATTATGGTTCTTCTGAGTGTGCCAGTTTAGGTTCAGTTTAAAACACAATTCAGATTTTTTTATTATAATGTGTTAAAAAGTGTCATGTTGGGGGCGTGTCCACAGTTTGCTGATTTATGGGTGTGTTGCTTCACATGTAAATTAGTTTCGGCTTACCGCCAACGTAACAAGGGGGCGGGGCCATGAGCTCACCCGCTCTGCATTTGCAACAGAGTCTGACAGGCAGACTGAGAGAAGGAGCAGGAGTGAGACGTTCAGCAATCAGTCATACATGTACGACTCTGACACAGACCAAGCAGAGAGTACAAAATCATTTGTGTCTTTGTACAGTTTTACAGCCAACTGTGTGCTAGTTTCAAGTGCCGAGCTTGTACACAGAAACCAATAACTACGCACACTGAATTAACTTTGACTGAGGCACCGGATGCGCCGCTCGAAGCCGCGACACGGCACACCAGACACTCTGTGGCGCGGCAGAAACATGTGTCCTGAATCATCGCGCCACGCATTTTTGAATTCTAAACATAGGTTTCTGCAGCGGTCCGCGGCGCCCAGCCGTCGACTTGAGTGTACCCTGATAGAAACCGATGTTTAGAATTCTAAAACGCATGATAGTTAAGATCACAGGGAGATTCTGGGATCGCGAGAAATGCAAACGGCTGAAGTATGAGTTAGACTCAATGAGAAGTACACATGTTTGCAAACCTACCTAAAGATACAACCAATAATTTCGATTAGAGCGATAATGTGGAGAATATTGCTCTTGTGTTGAGCCCAATGAGCCTTGCATCTAAAAATAGAGCTAGCGTGTTCCTTTATTGATATCGCTTCGACTCACGCTGAAAATGGCGGATGTGAATCAACAAACTGAGGATATGATGACGCGCCTGTCAATCAATGTTGGTGGGCGGGGGGACCGCACTCCTACGTAAAGTTGCGGTTGGTTTGAAAACCGCTCCAATTGGTTATGTTGTTAAATTGAAAAAAAAGCACTGGGTGTGCTTATATCACCCCAATATGACCGTCTATACACCATACATGCACATATGTCTGTCCAAAAAGCTTGAAAAGTAGATTTTTTACCATAGGTGCCCTTTAAATATTTTAATTAAGTTTTCCTCATGGGAATAGGAGTGTTTTTTTTTTACCCAATTCAGTTATCTTTTTTATCTCTTCTTTGCAGAACTGCTCCAGTTTCTCTCTCAGACAAGACACAGATTTACCAACATCATCAAAAGAGAGACGAGAGCTGACAGTGATGCTGGATGAGTCTGTAGATCCAGGAGCAGAGAGAGACTGGAAACTCTACACAGACACAACACAAACAGCAGTTAAAGACACACAAACATCTGACAGAAACACTATATCTGCACAACATGCTCTACCACTGTGCTGTTTGTCAGATCTGTGTTACCTGGAGGAAATGGATGTGATGGTCTGTGTGTGAAAGCTGCTCCAGCTCAGTGTCTCTCCTCCTCAGATCATCAATCTCCTGCTCCAGTCGCTGCAGTCGTACTTCAGCTCCACTCACTACAGCCTTTTCCTGATCTCTGATCAGCTGCGTCACCTCAGAGCGGCTTCTCTCAATGGAGCGGATGACCTCAGTAAAGATCCTCTCAGTGTCCTCCACTGCTGCCTGTGCAGAGCGCTGTTAGGACACACAGAGAGAAGCAGCAGAATCAGTCATTCACTCAGCTCTTACTGCTGCCTCACACAGCCTGTTCCCCACAGGGGCTTCAGTGGGACTCAAAGTGCTCCAGCACTGGGCTCCTCACTGACTGACTGCAGGACAGTCCTAACTGAGTCTCAAACAGCTCTTCCAGCAGCCAGCAGTTGATCTTCAGCTCAAAACTCACCTTGTGAGACTCTACAGCCGCTCTCAGCTCCTCACAATCCTTCTGTTTCTCCTCCATTCTCTGATAATGATTTTTCTGCATTTCCTCCAACTGTCTCTATAGGATTTATATTACAGGCAACATATTAATAAACTTATTACACTGAAGAATTCAACAAAGAATGTTTCCAAAGAATAGAAAATAGTTCATACCTGTTTGTCAGTCCTCTCTGCTGCAGCTGATACAGTGTCGTGGTTTTTGTGTTCATCCATTGTACACAGATAACAAATACAGCACTGATCAGTACGACAGAAAACCTCCAGTAGTTTCTCATGTTGAGGGCAGATCATCTCCTGCAGTCGTCCAGTGGCTTCAGTCACTTTGTGTCGCTTTCTAGAGTGAAATTCTTCATGACGTTCAAAATGAATCTGACAATAAGATTCCAGACACACCAGACAGGATTTGACGGCTTTATTTTTGTCTCCAGTACAAACATCACACTCCACATCTGCAGATTCAGAGTAACACTGAGCAGGACGAGCAGCTTGTAGTTTTGTCTTCTTGAGTTTCTCCACCACTTCAGCCAGCATGGTGTTTTTCCCTAAAGCAGGTCTTGGAGTGAAGGTCTGTCTGCACTGAGGGCAGCTGTACACTCCCTTCTGCTCATCCTGATCCCAGCAGCCTGAAATACAGCTCATACAGTAACTGTGTCCACAGGGAATGGCCACTGGATCCTTCAGTAGATCCAGACAGATTGAACAGCTGAACTGATCCTGAGCCACTGAAATACTGGATTCTGCCATTTTACAGCACAAACTCGCAGACAGAAGGGAATCCTCAACACTTCGTCAACAACTTCAGTTAAGTTTCGTTTTTTTGAGGAAACACTTCCTGTTTGTAAAAAAGTGAATCAGCCAGTCATATATTAAACACCACTAGATGACAGTGTTGTACAGCGGATATTGATTATTAGAGACTCGATCTTAAAATCTGTGACGTTTATTTGCTCTGTTAGTTTTATTTTAGCACTTCACACCTTATTTTACTTTTTGTGTAGTGTTTTGACAATAAATTACATTTAAAAACTAGAAAAATAACTTTAAATAAAAAAATGAATAAATAACAACTGAATTGAGAGTCGTATTTATTGAAAAACTGAACTCAATGTAGCACTTTTGTCTGTGGTAAAACAGAATTCATCAGGAGCAACACAAACTAACAATGTGAAAATACACAAAATGCAGAGGACTTTAGTAATCTTAGTAATCTTACTTCAGGTATTTCATGTTGGTCAGCAATGTAAACTGATTGTTTAATAAATGACAACATACAGTATATGTCTTTCAAAACTGATGCAATAAAAGCAAATTTACAGTACAAGTAAATCTATTCTAATGGATCATACATTCATAGATGAATATTAATATGAGACCACAATGGCTGTAATATAAAAGCACTGAGAGAATACATTTATATATTTCTGCTACTCTTAAAATTGAATTAAGGGTTCATTTTTGAATCGGAGCACATGTAAACAAGAACACGCCTGTGTGAAGTCTAGAAACATGCAGTGAGATTCAGCAGGATATGATTCTGTTCAAAGTGACAAAAGCACGAAGTTCATCATTTGGCGTTTCATATCCTTCCAGTCATTTCTTTACTATGAACATTATATACAGGTTGTATTAGCTATGAACAGAGATTTACAATAAATAAATATATGTACAGGATGCTATTAATAATCAGAAGTGTGATAAACATAAGAAGATAGATAAACATAATTACAAATGTCCATGTGCAGTGTGTATGTACAGTTCAAATAAATGAATCAGTGCAATGAATATGTGCAAATTTTAAATGTGCAAATGTTAAATAGTGCAGTGATTGTGAGGAGTATAAGTTAGAGGAGAGTAGGGGGTGTATTAGGGGGGCAAAAGAGTCAGTGAGGGGCAGAGTTCAAAAGGGAGACAGCTCTGGGGAAAAAGCTGTTCCTCAGTCTGCTGGTTTTTGAGCCTGAAGCACCTGCCGGAAGGCAGGAGAGAAGACAGTCTGTGAGCAGGGTGAGAGGAATCCTTAAGAATTCTGCATGCTTGGCGCAGACAGCGTTTCTTCTGGATGTCCTCAATAGCTAGCAGTGTAGTCCCTGTGATGCGTTGGGCAGTTTTCACCACCCGCTGCAGTGCCTTACGCTCAGCAACAGAGCAGCTTCCATACCAGACTGTGACGCTGTTGGTCAGGATGCTTTCTATTGTGCAGCAGTAGAAGTTTACCAAGACGGCTGATGAAAGCTGGTTCTTCTTAAGTTGCCTCAAGAAGAATAGGCGCTGGTGAGCCTTCTTGACCAGGCTGGAGGTGTTGGTGGTCCAGGAAAGGTCCTTTGAGATGTGGGTCCCCAGGAACTTGAAGGATGAGACAGGCTCAACGGCCATCCCATTCATGTGGATGGGATCATGTGAGCCTGTTCGTCCCTTCCTGAAGTCCACAATGAGCTCCTTGGTCTTGTTGGTGTTAAGGAGCATATTATTGTCGGTGCATCAAATGGCCAGATGCTGTATCTCCTCCCTGTAGGCCGTCTTATCATTGTCGCTGATTAGACCAATCACTGTGGTGTCATCTGCAAATTTGATGATGGTGTTGGATCTGTTCACAGGCCTACAGTCGATGGTAAAAAGGGAGTAGAGGAAGGGGCTCAGCACACAGCCCTGTGGTACACCAGTGTTGAGTGTGATGATGGTGAAGCAGATGGGGCCTGATCTAACATTTTGAGGTCTGTTAGTCAGAAAGTCCATAACCCAGTTGCAGAGAGACGTGTCGATATCCAGGTCTCTAAGTTTGATCATTAACTTGGAGGGTATGACAGTGTTGAATGCTGAACTGAAGTCAATAAACAGTGTTCGTGCATAAGTGTTTTTATTGTCCAGGTGTGTGAGGACAGAGTGCAGTGCTATGGAGACTGCATCTTCTGTGCTCCTGTTGCCACGGTAGGCAAACTGATGTGGGTCCACTGTGGATGGCAGAGTCTTTCAGATGTGCCAGGACCAACCGCTCAAAGCACTTCATGATGATAGGTGTGATATGAAAATATTGATATGAAAATAAAAATGTTTCCCAGTTACTGATTTATCATCATGGGGTTCAAATGCATAAACATCACATCAGAATTTCTCTGTTTTCTACATCTTCAGATCACTAAGTTTTATTTTTGGCTTGCTTTTTGATAATAGAAAATATAAAGAATTGATCCTAAACCCAGGGTAGAGCGGCTGAGTGAATGTGGTGTGGACTCTGTGAATGAGGCTCATTGTGTTAGAGATGCTGTAGAAGGACAGAGTTCCTGCACCATGATCTACATACACTCCTATTCTGGATGAGACGGACATTACTGGAAGTTTAATGTGTTTGTTATTGTGCCAGAATGAACAACTGGAGTCAGAGCAGGACAAACTCCAGGACTGATCATTACGTCCAATTACACATTCAGTTGCCTCTCCCTTCCTGTTGATGCTCTTATACGCCACCGATATAGACACTCCTCTGCCGCTCCACTCCACCTCCCAGTAACTGCGTCCACACACACTCTCTCTACACAACACCTGAAGCCAACAATCAAATCTGTCTGGATGATCAGGATACTGCTGGTCTTTAGAAGTGTATTCAAACACTCTGTTCCCTTCAGACAGCAACAGGTAATTATTTACTGTGTTTGGATCCAAAGTAAGCTGACGGTAATCTGATGAAGATAAAACACATGACTTTCATTTACAAAAATAGAAATCCACATTATTTATTTATTTATTTTTTATTACTTTTTCAGTTTTTGTCATCTCTGGGTTTGATTGTCAATGCATATGAATCAGCTGAATTTAATCATTTAAATGGTGCACAAAGAGTGAAACAAGGGAACAAGAATACAAAGAGGACATATGCTTAGTCATTTTAAAAGTGCTATATCAATTAAAGCAAATGTATGTATGTATGTATATATATATATATATATATATATATATATATATATATATATATATATATATGTATATATGTATGTATATATATATATATATATATATATATATATATATATATATATATATATATATATATATATATATATATATATATATATATATAAATTAATTGCCAGTTAATATAATAATTATATGAATATGTAACAAAGTATGAATACTCATAACTGTTATAATATATCTCTCCAGAGCAGGTTAGCTGTAGTGTAAATTACCATTAAACTCATTTTCTTGAGAACTTGCCTCAGTAAAAACTGAACTTCATGCAACTGGCCTCTGAGCAGAACAACTCTGAGATAAACCAGTTATCATTTGATTATTCATGAGTAGTTATAGTTTATTTACTTCAATTCACAGGTGTTTTAGTAGTGAATCTTTGAATATTAACTATCTGACATGTACATGAATGTTCATCACAGTTCAGTCTGATGTATGTTGTTGATATGTAATAAGAGCTAAAGTCTGTCTCTGTATATACAGTATGATGATCATAGAGACTTACACTGGAGGAACTCCTCACGGATCTTTGGTTCAGGTTTGTAAATCCTGGTTATGTCTCTCACTGTGGAAATCAACAGCAACTTGTGAGTAAACATTACACAATTATACAGATTACGCTGTAGCTGTAATTATAAATCATAATAAAAGCCTTGATATTTTATTTAAATATATGATGCATCCAAAATCGCATAATTCCCTACTATATAATATGTGAGAAAGGTGTGCAAGCTGAGAAGTATGTGTGAATTCATAATACTGAAAAAAATGAAGCACCCAGATGACTTACTACTGCTGGGAGATTCTAAAGAGCACATGCAATGGACTCTGTACTATCCCATAAAGCCATGGGAGAAAATATGAATGTGAGTGAAGCACCACAACTGATGTGCTCATGTGATCATGACAAATGGCAGATGTATTCAGGCATTTTCTTTTCGGCTTAGTCCCTTTATTAATCCGGGGTCGCCACAGCGGAATGAACTGCCAACTTATTCAGCACATGTTTTATGCAGCGGATGCCCTTCCAGCCGCAACCCATCTCTGGGAAACATCCATACACCATACACACTCACACACTACGGACAATTTAGCCTTGCCAATTCCCCTGTACCGCATGTCTTCGGACTGTGGGGGAAACCGGAGCACATGGAGGAAACCCACGCGAACGCAGGGAGAACAAGCTCCACACAGAAACGCTAACTGACCCAGCCGAGGCTCGAACCAGCAACCTTCTAGCTGTGAGGCGATAGCACTACCTACTGTGCCACTGCGTCGCACCCAATGGCAGATATAGATCATCTGAATTCACTTTATAATACTCATATTCATACCATATTGAAAATACTTTTCAAATTGTTGTGAAGTCAATTCAAATAAAAATGTAGTACCAACTACAGTGATTTTGGACAAAGCTATAATTATTTCTGTGTTACAGTACATGACACATATGAGTAAATTTCAAGCTTACCTTTACCAGATATCTTTTCTATCTCCCCTCTGCAGAAATGCTCCAGTTTCTCTCTCAGACGAGACACAGATTTACCAACATCATCAAAAGAGAGACGAGAGCTGACAGTGATGCTGGATGAGTCTGTAGATCCAGGAGCAGAGAGAGACTGGAAACTCTACACAAACACAACACAAACAGCAGCTAAAGACACACACACACACATCTGACAGAAACACAATCTCTGCACGACATGCTCTACCACTGTGCTGTTTGTCAGATCTGTGTTACCTGGAGGAAATGGATGTGATGGTCTGTGTGTGAAAGCTGCACCAGCTCAGCGTCTTTCCTCCACAGATCATCAATCTCCTGCTCCAGTCGCTGCAGTCGTACTTCAGCTCCACTCACTGCAGCCTTTTCCTGATTTCTGATCAGCTGCATCAACTCAGAGCAGTTTCTCTCAATGGAGCGGATGAGCTCAGTAAAGATCCTCTCAGTGTCCTCCACTGCTGCCTGTGCAGAGCGCTGTTAGGACACACAGAGAGAAGCAGCAGAATCAGTCATTCACTCAGCTCTTACTGCTGCCTCACACAGCCTGTTCCCCACAGGGGCTTCAGTGGGACTCAAAGTGCTCCAGCACTGGGCTCCTCACTGACTGACTGCAGGACAGTCCTAACTGAGTCTCAAACAGCTCTTCCAGCAGCCAGCAGTTGATCTTCAGCTCAAAACTCACCTTGTGAGACTCTACAGCCGCTCTCAGCTCCTCACACTCCTTCTGTTTCCTCTGGATTCTCTGATGGAGTTTACTCTGGGTTTTCTCCAACTGTCTCTATAGGATTTATATTACAGGCAACATATTAATAAACTTATTACACTGAAGAATTCAACAAAGAATGTTTCCAAAGAATAGAAAATAGTTCATACCTGTTTGTCAGTCCTCTCTGCTGCAGCTGATACAGTGTCGTGGTTTTTGTGTTCATCCATTGTACACAGATAACAAATACAGCACTGATCAGTACGACAGAAAACCTCCAGTAGTTTCTCATGTTGAGGGCAGATCATCTCCTGCAGTCGTCCAGTGGCGTCCATCAGATTGTGTTTTTTACCTCTGAAGAAAGTCTCGTGTTGTTCAAGATGATTTTGACAGTAAGAGCTCAGACACTCCAGACAGGATTTGACAGCTTTATTTTTGTCTCCAGTACAAACATCACACTCCACATCTGCAGATTCAGAGTAACACTGAGCAGGACGAGCAGCTTGTAGTTTTGTCTTCTTGAGTTTCTCCACCACTTCAGCCAGCATGGTGTTTTTCCCTAAAGCAGGTCTTGGAGTGAAGGTCTGTCTGCACTGAGGGCAGCTGTAGACTCCCTTCTGCCCATCCTGATCCCAGCAGCCTGAAATACAGCTCATACAGTAACTGTGTCCACAGGGAATGGCCACTGGATCCTTCAGTAGATCCAGACAGATTGAACAGCTGAACTGATCCTGAGCCACTGAAATACTGGATTCTGCCATTTTACAGCACAAACTCGCAGACAGAAGGGATCCTCAACACTTCGTCAACAACTTCAGTTAAGTTTCGATTTTTCTGAGAGGAAACACTTCCTGTTTGTAAAAAAGTGAATCAGCCAGTCATATATTAAACACCACTAGATGACAGTGTTGTACAGCGGATATTCATTATTAGAGACTCAATCTTGAAATCTGTGATGTTTATTTGCCCTCTGTTATTTACTTTATCACTTAGCACCTTATTTTAATATCTTTGTGTGTGATATTTTGACAATAAATTATATTTAAAGACAATCATGGGAAAAAATTACTTTAAATTAAAAACAAAACAAATAAATAATAGTAACTGAATTGAGAGTCGTGTTCTGTCAGTGATGTTTATTGAGAAACTGAACTCAATGTTGCATTTTTTCTGTGGTAAAACAGAATTCATCAGGAGAAACACAAACTCACAATGTGAAAATACACAACATCCAGAGGACTATGGTAGCCTACTACATAAATACTACAACCCCAAATCAGAATAAGTTGGGACAGTATGTAAAATGCAAAATAAAAAAAGAAAGTAGTGATTTCCACTTTGACTTGCATTTCATTGCAGACAATATGAACACAAAATATTTCATGTTTTTGTCTGCTTAATTGCATTTGTAAATATACATCCTGTCCTGTCATTCAGACACACCAAAAAAAAAGTTGGGACAGGAGAAGTTTAGGGCTAGTAATCAGGTAAATTTGTTAAATAATGAGGTCAACAAGTAATTGTATGATTTGGTACAAAAGCAGCATCCAAGAATAGCCTAGTCCTTTAGGAGCAAAGATGGGCCAAGGATCGGCAGTTTGCCAACAAATACGTGGGAAAATTATTGAAATGTTAAAAAACAATGTTCCTCAAAGAAAAATAGGAGGACATTTGGATATTCCACCTTCAACAGTGCATAACATAATTAAAAGATTTAAGGAGTCTGGAGGAGTTGCGTAAAGGACATGGGGCGCAGGCCTAAGCTGAACAACATGATCAATCTCCGATCCCTCAGGTGGCACTGCATCAAGAATTATCATTTATAAGTGATATCACCAGGGCTCAGTGCTACTTTGGCAAACCTTTGTCAATTACCAGAATACATTTGTGTGTGTGTGTGTGTGTGTGTGTGTGTGTGTGTGTGTGTGTGTGTGTGTGTGTGTGTGTGTGTGTGTGTGTGTGTGTGTGTGTGTGTGTGTGTGTATACAGTTGAAGTCAGAATTATTAGCCCCCCTGAATTATTAGACCGCTTGTTTCTTTTATCCCCAATTTCTGTTTAACGGAGAGCAGATTTTTTCAACACATTTCTAAACATACTAGTTTTAATAACTCATTTCTAATAACTGATTTATTTTATCTTTGCCACGATGACAGTAAATAATATTTTACTAGATATTTTTCAAGACACTTCTATAAAGCTTAACGTGACATTTAAAGGCTTAACTATTAATTAGGTTAACTAGGCAGGTTAGGGTAATTAGGCAAGTTATTGTATAATAATGGTTTGTTCTATAGACTATCGAAAAAATAGCTTAAAGGGGCTAATAATTTTGTCCTTACAATGGTGTCTAAAATTTTTTAACTGCTTTTATTCTAGCCAAAATAAAACAAATAAGATTTTCTCCAGAAGAAAAAATATTATCAGACATACTGTGAAAATTTCTTTGCTCTGTTAAACATCATTTGGAAAATATTTTAAAAAGAAGAAAAAAATTCAAAGGGGGGCTAATAATTCTGATTTCAACTGTATATATTTATTCATTCA